>NC_092095.1:1545921-1652499 GCF_045679555.1 Salvelinus alpinus
CATAATGTAATAGAGACATTAGATCTAGCTGGTCTGTCATAATATAATAGAGACAGTATATCTAGCTGGTCTGTCATAATATAATAGAGACAGTAGATCTTGCTGGTCTGTCATAATATAATAGAGACATTAGATCTAGCTGCTCTGTCATAATGTAAAAGAGACATTAGATCTAGCTGGTCTGTCATAATGTAATAGAGACATTAGATCTAGCTGGTCTGTCATAATATAATAGAGACAGTATATCTAGCTGGTCTGTCATAATATAATAGAGACAGTAGATCTAGCTGGCCTGTCATAACATAATAGATACTGTAGATCTAGCTGGTCTGTCATAATATAATAGAGACATTAGATCTAGCTGGTCTGTCATAATATAATAGAGACAGTAGATCTAGCTGGTCTGTCATAATATAATAGAGACATTAGATCTAGCTGGTCTGTCATAATATAATAGAGGCAGTAGATCTAGCTGGTCTGTCATAATATAATAGAGACAGTATATCTAGCTGGTCTGTCATAATATAATAGAGACGGTAGATCTAGCTGGTCTGTCATAATATAATAGAGACATTAGATCTAGCTGGTCTGTCATAATATAATAGAGACAGTAGATCTAGCTGGTCTGTCATAATATAATAGAGACATTAGATCTAGCTGGTCTGTCATAATATAATAGAGACAGTAGATCTAGCTGGCCTGTCATACTATAATAGATACTGTAGATCTAGCTGGTCTGTCATAATATAATAGAGACATTAGATCTAGCTGGTCTGTCATAATATAATAGAGACAGTATATCTAGCTGGTCTGTCATAATATAATAGAGACAGTAGATCTAGCTGGTCTGTCATAATATAATAGAGACAGTAGATCTAGCTGGTCTGTCATAATATAATAGAGACATTAGATCTAGCTGGTCTGTCATAATATAATAGAGGCAGTAGATCTAGCTGGTCTGTCATTATATAATAGATACTGTAGATCTAGCTGGTCTGTCATAATATAATAGAGACATTAGATCTAGCTGGTCTGTCATAATATAATAGAGACAGTAGATCTAGCTGGCCTGTCATACTATAACAGATACTGTAGATCTAGCTGGTCTGTCATAATATAATAGAGACATTAGATCTAGCTGGTCTGTCATAATATAATAGAGACAGTATATCTAGCTGGTCTGTCATAATATAATAGAGACATTAGATCTAGCTGGTCTGCCATAATGTAATAGAGACATTAGATCTAGCTGGTCTGTCATAATATAATAGAGACAGTAGATCTAGCTGGTCTGTCATAATATAATAGAGACATTAGATCTAGCTGGTCTGCCATAATGTAATAGAGACATTAGATCTAGCTGGTCTGTCATAATATAATAGAGACAGTATATCTAACTGGTCTGTCATAATATAATAGAGACAGTAGATCTAGCTGGTCTGTCATAATATAATAGAGACATTAGATCTAGCTGGTCTGTCATAATATAATAGAGACAGTATATCTAGCTGGTCTGTCATAATATAATAGAGACAGTAGATCTAGCTGGTCTGTCATAATATAATAGAGACATTAGATCTAGCTGGTCTGTCATAATATAATAGAGGCAGTAGATCTAGCTGGTCTGTCATAATATAATAGAGACATTAGATCTAGCTGGTCTGTCATAATATAATAGAGACATTAGATCTAGCTGGTATGTCATAATATAATAGAGACAGTATATCTAGCTGGTCTGTCATAATATAATAGAGACAGTAGAACTAGCTGGCCTGTCATAATATAATAGATACTGTAGATCTAGCTGGTCTGTCATAATATAATAGAGACATTAGATCTAGCTGGTATGTCATAATATAATAGAGACAGTAGATCTAGCTGGTCTGTCATAATATAATAGAGACAGTAGATCTAGCTGGTCTGTCATAATATAATAGAGACATTAGATCTAGCTGGTCTGTCATAATATAATAGAGCAAGTAGATCTAGCTGGTCTGTCATTATATAATAGAGACAGTAGATCTAGCTGGTCTGTCATAATGTAATAGAGACATTAGATCTAGCTGGTCTGTCATAATATAATAGAGACATTAGATCTAGCTGGTCTGTCATAATATAATAGAGACATTAGATCTAGCTGGTCTGTCATAATATAATAGAGACAGTAGATCTACCTGGCCTGTCATACTATAACAGATACTGTAGATCTAGCTGGTCTGCCATAATATAATAGAGACATTAGATCTAGCTGGTCTGTCATAATATAATAGAGACAGTATATCTAGCTGGTCTGTCATAATATAATAGAGACAGTAGATCTAGCTGGTCTGTCATAATATAATAGAGACAGTAGAACTAGCTGGTCTGTCATAATATAATAGAGACATTAGATCTAGCTGGTCTGTCATAATATAATAGAGGCAGTAGATCTAGCTGGTCTGTCATAATATAATAGAGACAGTAGATCTAGCTGGCCTGTCATACTATAACATATACTGTAGATCTAGCTGGTCTGTCATAATATAATAGAGACATTAGATCTAGCTGGTCTGTCATAATATAATAGAGACAGTATATCTAGCTGGTCTGTCATATTATAATAGAGACAGTAGATCTAGCTGGTCTGTCATTAATATAATAGAGGCAGTAGATCTAGCTGGTCTGATATTATATAATAGATACTGTAGATCTAGCTGGTCTGTCATAATATAATAGAGACATTAGATCTAGCTGGTCTGCCATAATGTAATAGAGACATTAGATCTAGCTGGTCTGTCATAATATAATAGAGACAGTATATCTAGCTGGTCTGTCATAATATAATAGAGACAGTAGATCTTGCTGGTCTGTCATAATATAATAGAGACATTAGATCTAGATGGTCTGTCATAATATAATAGAGACAGTATATCTAGCTGGTCTGTCATTATATAATAGATACTGTAGATCTAGCTGGTCTGTCATAATATAATAGAGACATTAGATCTAGCTGGTCTGTCATAATATAATAGAGACAGTAGATCTAGCTGGCCTGTCATACTATAACAGATACTGTAGATCTAGCTGGTCTGTCATAATATAATAGAGACATTAGATCTAGCTGGTCTGTCATAATATAATAGAGACAGTATATCTAGCTGGTCTGTCATAATATAATAGAGACAGTAGATCTATCTGGTCTGTCATAATATAATAGAGACATTAGATCTAGCTGGTCTGTCATAATATAATAGAGCAAGTAGATCTAGCTGGTCTGTCATTATATAATAGAGACAGTAGATCTAGCTGGTCTGTCATAATGTAATAGAGACATTAGATCTAGCTGGTCTGTCATAATATAATAGAGACATTAGATCTAGCTGGTCTGTCATAATATAATAGAGACATTAGATCTAGCTGGTCTGTCATAATATAATAGAGACAGTAGATCTACCTGGCCTGTCATACTATAACAGATACTGTAGATCTAGCTGGTCTGCCATAATATAATAGAGACATTAGATCTAGCTGGTCTGTCATAATATAATAGAGACAGTAGATCTAGCTGGTCTGTCATAATATAATAGAGACAGTAGATCTAGCTGGTCTGTCATAATATAATAGAGACAGTAGAACTAGCTGGTCTGTCATAATATAATAGAGACATTAGATCTAGCTGGTCTGTCATAATATAATAGAGGCAGTAGATCTAGCTGGTCTGTCATAATATAATAGAGACAGTAGATCTAGCTGGCCTGTCATACTATAACATATACTGTAGATCTAGCTGGTCTGTCATAATATAATAGAGACATTAGATCTAGCTGGTCTGTCATAATATAATAGAGACAGTATATCTAGCTGGTCTGTCATATTATAATAGAGACAGTAGATCTAGCTGGTCTGTCATAATATAATAGAGACATTAGATCTAGCTGGTCTGTCATTAATATAATAGAGGCAGTAGATCTAGCTGGTCTGATATTATATAATAGATACTGTAGATCTAGCTGGTCTGTCATAATATAATAGAGACATTAGATCTAGCTGGTCTGCCATAATGTAATAGAGACATTAGATCTAGCTGGTCTGTCATAATATAATAGAGACAGTATATCTAGCTGGTCTGTCATAATATAATAGAGACAGTAGATCTAGCTGGTCTGTCATAATATAATAGAGACATTAGATCTAGATGGTCTGTCATAATATAATAGAGACAGTAGATCTAGCTGGTCTGTCATTATATAATAGATACTGTAGATCTAGCTGGTCTGTCATAATATAATAGAGACATTAGATCTAGCTGGTCTGTCATAATATAATAGAGACAGTAGATCTAGCTGGCCTGTCATAATATAACAGATACTGTAGATCTAGCTGGTCTGTCATAATATAATAGAGACATTAGATCTAGCTGGTCTGTCATAATATAATAGAGACAGTATATCTAGCTGGTCTGTCATAATATAATAGAGACAGTAGATCTATCTGGTCTGTCATAATATAATAGAGACATTAGATCTAGCTGGTCTGTCATAATATAATAGAGACAGTAGATCTAGCTGGTCTGTCATTATATAATAGAGACAGTAGATCTAGCTGGTCTGTCATAATATAATAGAGACATTAGATCTAGCTGGTCTGCCATAATGTAAAAGAGACATTAGATCTAGCTGGTCTGTCATAATATAATAGAGACAGTAGATCTAGCTGGTCTGTCATAATATAATAGAGACAGTAGATCTAGCTGGTCTGTCATAATATAATAGAGACATTAGATCTAGCTGGTCTGTCATAATATAATAGAGACAGTATATCTAGCTGGTCTGTCATAATATAATAGAGCCAGTAGATCTAGCTGGTCTGTCATAATATAATAGAGACATTAGATCTAGCTGGTCTGTCATAATATAATAGAGACAGTAGATCTAGCTGGTCTGTCATAATATAATAGAGACATTAGATCTAGCTGGTCTGTCATAATATAATAGAGACATTAGATCTAGCTGGTATGTCATAATGTAATAGAGACAGTAGATCTAGCTGGTCTGTCATAATATAATAGAGACAGTAGATCTAGCTGGCCTGTCATAATATAATAGATACTGTAGATCTAGCTGGTCTGTCATAATATAATAGAGACATTAGATCTAGCTGGTATGTCATAATATAATAGAGACAGTAGATCTAGCTGGTCTGTCATAATATAATAGAGACAGTAGATCTAGCTGGTCTGTCATAATATAATAGAGACAGTAGATCTAGCTGGCCTGTCATAATATAATAGATACTGTAGATCTAGCTGGTCTGTCATAATATAATAGAGACAGTAGATCTAGCTGGTCTGTCATAATATAATAGAGACAGTAGATCTAGCTGGCCTGTCATACTATAATAGATACTGTAGATCTAGCTGGTCTGTCATAATATAATAGAGACATTAGATCTAGCTGGTCTGTCATAATATAATAGAGACAGTAGATCTAGCTGGTCTGTCATAATATAATAGAGACAGTAGATCTAGCTGGTCTGTCATAATATAATAGAGACATTAGATCTAGATGGTCTGTCATAATATAATAGAGACAGTAGATCTAGCTGGTCTGTCATTATATAATAGATACTGTAGATCTAGCTGGTCTGTCATAATATAATAGAGACATTAGATCTAGCTGGTCTGTCATAATATAATAGAGACAGTAGATCTAGCTGGCCTGTCATACTATAACAGATACTGTAGATCTAGCTGGTCTGTCATAATATAATAGAGACATTAGATCTAGCTGGTCTGTCATAATATAATAGAGACAGTAGATCTAGCTGGTCTGTCATAATATAATAGAGACAGTAGATCTAGCTGGTCTGTCATAATATAATAGAGGCATTAGATCTAGCTGGTCTGTCATAATATAATAGAGACAGTAGATCTAGCTGGTCTGTCATAATATAATAGAGACTGTAGATCTAGCTGGTCTGTCATAATATAATAGAGACATTAGATCTAGCTGGTCTGCCATAATGTAATAGAGACATTAGATCTAGCTGGTCTGTCATAATATAATAGAGACAGTATATCTAGCTGGTCTGTCATAATATAATAGAGACAGTAGATCTTGCTGGTCTGTCATAATATAATAGAGACATTAGATCTAGCTGGTCTGTCATAATATAATAGAGACAGTAGATCTAGCTGGTCTGTCATAATATAATAGAGACAGTAGATCTAGCTGGTCTGTCATAATATAATAGAGAAATTAGATCTAGCTGGTCTGTCATAATATAATAGAGGCAGTAGATCTAGCTGGTCTGTCATAATATAATAGAGACATTAGATCTAGCTGGTCTGTCATAATATAATAGAGACAGTATATCTAGCTGGTCTGTCAAAATGTAATAGAGAAAGTAGATCTAGCTGGTCTGTCATAATATAATAGAGACATTAGATCTAGCTGGTCTGTCATAATATAATAGAGACAGTAGATCTAGCTGGTCTGTCATAATATAATAGAGACTGTAGATCTAGCTGGTCTGTCATAATATAATAGAGAAATTAGATCTAGCTGGTATGTCATAATATAATAGAGACAGTAGATCTAGCTGGTCTGTCATAATATAATAGATACTGTAGATCTAGCTGGTCTGTCATAATAAAATAGAGACATTAGATCTAGCTGGTCTGTCATAATATAATAGAGACAGTAGATCTAGCTGGTCTGTCATAATATAATAGAGACAGTAGATCTAGCTGGTCTGTCATAATATAATAGAGACACTAGATCTAGCTGGTCTGTCATAATATAATAGAGACAGTATATCTAGCTGGTCTGTCATAATATAATAGAGACAGTAGATCTAGCTGGTCTGTCATAATATAATAGAGACATTAGATCTAGCTGGTATGTCATAATATAATAGAGACAGTAGATCTAGCTGGTCTGTCATAATATAATAGAGACAGTAGATCTAGCTGGTCTGTCATAATATAATAGAGACATTAGATCTAGCTGGTCTGTCATAATATAATAGAGGCAGTAGATCTAGCTGGTCTGTCATTATATAATAGAGACAGTAGATCTAGCTGGTCTGTCATAATATAATAGAGACATTAGATCTAGATGGTCTGTCATAATGTAATAGAGACATTAGATCTAGCTGGTCTGTCATAATATAATAGAGACATTAGATCTAGCTGGTCTGTCATAATATAATAGAGACATTAGATCTAGCTGGTCTGTCATAATATAATAGAGACATTCGATCTAGTTGGTCTGTCATAATGTAATAGAGACATTAGATCTAGCTGGTCTGTCATAATATAATAGAGACATTAGATCTAGCTGGTCTGTCATAATATAATAGAGACATTAGATCTAGCTGGTCTGTCATAATATAATAGAGACATTAGATCTAGATGGTCTGTCATAATGTAATAGAGACATTAGATCTAGCTGGTCTGTCATAATATAATAGAGACAGTAGATCTAGCTGGTCTGTCATAATATAATAGAGACAGTAGATCTAGCTGGTCTGTCATAATATAATAGAGACATTAGATCTAGCTGGTCTGTCATAATGTAATAGAGACATTAGATCTAGCTGGTCTGTCATAATATAATAGAGACAGTAGATCTAGCTGGTCTGTCATAATATAATAGAGACAGTAGATCTAGCTGGCCTGTCATAGTATAATAGAGACATTAGATCTAGCTGGTCTGTCATATTATAATAGAGGCAGTAGATCTAGCTGGTCTGTCATTATATAATAGAGGCAGTATATCTAGCTGGTCTGTCATAATATAATAGAGACATTAGATCTAGCTGGTCTGTCATAATATAATAGAGACATTAGATCTAGCTGGTCTGTCATAATATAATAGAGACAGTATATCTAGCTGGTCTGTCATAATATAATAGAGACATTAGATCTAGCTGGTATGTCATAATATAATAGAGACAGTATATCTAGCTGGTCTGTCATAATATAATAGAGACAGTAGATCTAGCTGGCCTGTCATAATATAATAGATACTGTAGATCTAGCTGGTCTGTCATAATATAATAGAGACATTAGATCTAGCTGGTATGTCATAATATAATAGAGACAGTAGATCTAGCTGGTCTGTCATAATATAATAGAGACAGTAGATCTAGCTGGTCTGTCATAATATAATAGAGACATTAGATCTAGCTGGTCTGTCATAATATAATAGAGGCAGTAGATCTAGCTGGTCTGTCATTATATAATAGAGACATTAGATCTAGATGGTCTGCCATAATGTAATAGAGACATTAGATCTAGCTGGTCTGTCATAATATAATAGAGACAGTATATCTAGCTGGTCTGTCATAATATAATAGAGACAGTAGATCTTGCTGGTCTGTCATAATATAATAGAGACATTAGATCTAGCTGGTCTGTCATAATGTAATAGAGACATTAGATCTAGCTGGTCTGTCATAATGTAATAGAGACATTAGATCTAGCTGGCCTGTCATAATATAATAGAGACAGTAGATCTAGCTGGTATGTCATAATATAATAGAGACAGTAGATCTATCTGGCCTGTCATAATATAATAGAGACATTAGATCTAGCTGGTCTGTCATAATATAATAGAGGCAGTAGATCTAGCTGGTCTGTCATTATATAATAGAGACAGTATATCTAGCTGGTCTGTCATAATATAATAGAGACAGTAGATCTAGCTGGTCTGTCATAATGTAATAGAGACATTAGATCTAGCTGGTCTGTCATAATATAATAGAGACATTAGATCTAGCTGGTCTGTCATAATATAATAGAGACAGTAAATCTAGCTGGTCTGTCATAATATAATAGATACTGTAGATCAAGCTGGTCTGTCATAATATAATAGAGACATTAGATCTAGCTGGTCTGTCATAATATAATAGAGACAGTAGATCTAGCTGGCCTGTCATAATATAATAGATACTGTAGATCTAGCTGGTCTGTCATAATAAAATAGAGACATTAGATCTAGCTGGTCTGTCATAATATAATAGAGACAGTATATCTAGCTGGTCTGTCATAATGTAATAGAGACAGTAGATCTAGCTGGCCTGTCATAATATAATAGATACTGTAGATCTAGCTGGTCTGTCATAATATAATAGAGGCAGTAGATCTAGCTGGTCTGTCATTATATAATAGATACTGTATATCTAGCTGGTCTGTCATAATATAATAGAGACATTAGATCTAGCTGGTCTGCCATATTGTAATAGAGACATTAGATCTAGCTGGTCTGTCATAATATAATAGAGACAGTAGATCTAGCTGGTCTGTCATAATATAATAGAGACAGTAGATCTTGCTGGTCTGTCATAATATAATAGAGACATTAGATCTAGCTGGTCTGTCTTAATATAATAGAGGCAGTAGATCTAGCTGGTCTGTCATAATATAATAGAGACAGTAGATCTAGCTGGTCTGTCATAATATAATAGAGACATTAGATCTAGCTGGTCTGTCATATTATAATAGAGGCAGTAGATCTAGCTGGTCTGTCATTATATAATAGAGACAGTATATCTAGCTGGTCTGTCATAATATAATAGAGACAGTAGATCTAGCTGGCCTGTCATAATATAAAAGAGACATTAGATCTAGCTGGTCTGCCATAATATAATAGAGACAGTAGATCTAGCTGGTCTGTCATAATATAATAGAGACATTAGATCTAGCTGGTCTGTCATAATATAATAGAGGCATTAGATCTAGCTGGTCTGTCATTATATAATAGAGACAGTAGATCTAGCTGGTCTGTCATAATATAATAGAGACATTAGATCTAGCTGGTCTGCCATAATGTAATAGAGACATTAGATCTAGCTGGTCTGTCATAATATAGTAGAGACAGTATATCTAGCTGGTCTTTCATAATATAATAGAGACAGTAGATCTTGCTGGTCTGTCATAATATAATAGAGACATTAGATCTAGCTGGTCTGTCATAATATAATAGAGACAGTATATCTAGCTGGTCTGTCATAATATAATAGAGACAGTAGATCTAGCTGGTCTGTCATAATGTAATAGAGACATTAGATCTAGCTGGTCTGTCATAATATAGTAGAGACAGTATATCTAGCTGGTCTTTCATAATATAATAGAGACAGTAGATCTTGCCCGTCTGTCATAATATAATAGAGACATTAGATCTAGCTGGTCTGTCATAATATAATAGAGACAGTATATCTAGCTGGTCTGTCATAATATAATAGAGACAGTAGATCTAGCTGGTCTGTCATAATATAATAGAGAAATTAGATCTAGCTGGTCTGTCATAATATAATAGAGGCAGTAGATCTAGCTGGTCTGTCATAATAAAATAGAGACATTAGATCTAGCTGGTCTGTCATAATATAATAGAGACAGTATATCTAGCTGGTCTGTCATAATGTAATAGAGACAGTAGATCTAGCTGGCCTGTCATAATATAATAGATACTGTAGATCTAGCTGGTCTGTCATAATAAAATAGAGACATTAGATCTAGCTGGTCTGTCATAATATAATAGAGACAGTATATCTAGCTGGTCTGTCATAATATAATAGAGGCAGTAGATCTAGCTGGTCTGTCATTATATAATAGATACTGTAGATCTAGCTGGTCTGTCATAATATAATAGAGAAATTAGATCTAGCTGGTCTGTCATAATATAATAGAGGCAGTAGATCTAGCTGGTCTGTCATTATATAATAGAGACAGTATATCTAGCTGGTCTGTCATAATATAATAGAGACAGTAGATCTAGCTGGTCTGTCATAATATAAAAGAGACATTAGATCTAGCTGGTCTGTCATAATATAATAGAGACAGTAGATCTAGCTGGTCTGTCATAATATAAAAGAGACATTAGATCTAGCTGGTCTGTCATAATATAATAGAGACATTAGATCTAGCTGGTCTGTCATAATATAATAGAGACATTAGATCTAGCTGGTCTGTCATAATATAATAGAGGCAGTAGATCTAGCTAGTCTGTCATTATATAATAGATACTGTAGATCTAGCTGGTCTGTCATAATATAATAGAGACATTAGATCTAGCTGGTCTGCCATAATGTAATAGAGACATTAGATCTAGCTGGTCTGTCATAATATAATAGAGACAGTATATCTAGCTGGTCTGTCATAATATAATAGAGACAGTAGATCTAGCTGGTCTGTCATAATATAATAGAGATATTAGATCTAGCTGGTCTGTCATAATATAATAGAGACAGTAGATCTAGCTGGTCTGTCATAATATAATAGAGAAAGTAGATCTAGCTGGTCTGTCATAATATAATAGAGACATTAGATCTAGCTGGTCTGTCATAATATAATAGAGGCAGTAGATCTAGCTGGTGTGTCATAATGTAATAGATACATTAGATCTAGCTGGTCTGTCATAATATAATAGAGACATTAGATCTAGCTGGTATGTCATAATAAAATAGAGACATTAGATCTAGCTGGTCTGTCATAATATAATAGAGACAGTATATCTAGCTGGTCTGTCATAATGTAATAGAGACAGTAGATCTAGCTGGTCTGTCATAATATAATAGATACTGTAGATCTAGCTGGTCTGTCATAATAAAATAGAGACATTAGATCTAGCTGGTCTGTCATAATATAATAGAGACAGTATATCTAGCTGGTCTGTCATAATGTAATAGAGACAGTAGATCTAGCTGGTCTGTCATAATATAATAGAGACATTAGATCTAGCTGGTCTGTCATAATATAATAGAGGCAGTAGATCTAGCTGGTCTGTCATTATATAATAGATACTGTAGATCTAGCTGGTCTGTCATAATATAATAGAGACATTAGATCTAGCTGGTCTGCCATAATGTAATAGAGACATTAGATCTAGCTGGTCTGTCATAATATAATAAAGACAGTATATCTAGCTGGTCTGTCATAATATAATAGAGACAGTAGATCTTGCTGGTCTGTCATAATATAATAGAGACATTAGATCTAGCTGGTCTGTCATAATATAATAGAGACAGTATATCTAGCTGGTCTGTCATAATATAATAGAGACATTAGATCTAGCTGGTCTGTCATAATGTAATAGAGACAGTAGATCTAGCTGGCCTGTCATAATATAATAGATACTGTAGATCTAGCTGGTCTGTCATAATAAAATAGAGACATTAGATCTAGCTGGTCTGTCATAATATAATAGAGACAGTATATCTAGCTGGTCTGTCATAATGTAATAGAGACAGTAGATCTAGCTGGTCTGTCATAATATAATAGAGACATTAGATCTAGCTGGTCTGTCATAATATAATAGAGGCAGTAGATCTAGCTGGTCTGTCATTATATAATAGATACTGTAGATCTAGCTGGTCTGTCATAATATAATAGAGACATTAGATCTAGCTGGTCTGTCATAATGTAATAGAGACAGTAGATCTAGCTGGCCTGTCATAATATAATAGATACTGTAGATCTAGCTGGTCTGTCATAATAAAATAGAGACATTAGATCTAGCTGGTCTGTCATAATATAATAGAGACAGTATATCTAGCTGGTCTGTCATAATATAATAGAGACAGTAGATCTAGCTGGTCTGTCATAATATAATAGAGACATTAGATCTAGCTGGTCTGTCATAATATAATAGAGGCAGTAGATCTAGCTGGTCTGTCATTATATAATAGATACTGTAGATCTAGCTGGTCTGTCATAATATAATAGAGACATTAGATCTAGCTGGTCTGCCATAATGTAATAGAGACATTAGATCTAGCTGGTCTGTCATAATATAATAAAGACAGTATATCTAGCTGGTCTGTCATAATATAATAGAGACAGTAGATCTAGCTGGTCTGTCATAATATAATAGAGACATTAGATCTAGCTGGTCTGTCATAATATAATAGAGACAGTATATCTAGCTGGTCTGTCATAATATAATAGAGACAGTAGATCTAGCTGGTCTGTCATAATGTAATAGAGACAGTAGATCTAGCTGGCCTGTCATAATATAATAGATACTGTAGATCTAGCTGGTCTGTCATAATAAAATAGAGACATTAGATCTAGCTGGTCTGTCATAATATAATAGAGACAGTATATCTAGCTGGTCTGTCATAATGTAATAGAGACAGTAGATCTAGCTGGTCTGTCATAATATAATAGAGACATTAGATCTAGCTGGTCTGTCATAATATAATAGAGACAGTAGATCTAGCTGGTCTGTCATTATATAATAGATACTGTAGATCTAGCTGGTCTGTCATAATATAATAGAGACAGTAGATCTAGCTGGTCTGTCATAATATAATAGAGACATTAGATCTAGCTGGTCTGTCATAATATAATAAAGACAGTATATCTAGCTGGTCTGTCATAATATAATAGAGACAGTAGATCTAGCTGGTCTGTCATAATATAATAGAGACATTAGATCTAGCTGGTCTGTCATAATATAATAGAGACAGTAGATCTAGCTGGTCTGTCATAATATAATAGAGACATTAGATCTAGCTGGTCTGTCATTATATAATAGAGACATTAAATCTAGCTGGTCTGTCATAATATAATAGAGGCAGTAGATCTAGCTGGTCTGTCATTATATAATAGAGACAGTATATCTAGCTGGTCTGTCATAATATAATAGAGACAGTAGATCTAGCTGGCCTGTCATAATATAAAAGAGACATTAGATCTAGCTGGTCTGCCATAATATAATAGAGACAGTAGATCTAGCTGGTCTGTCATAATATAATAGAGACAGTAGATCTAGCTGGTCTGTCATAATATAATAGAGACATTAGATCTAGCTGGTCTGCCATAATGTAATAGAGACATTAGATCTAGCTGGTCTGTCATAATATAGTAGAGACAGTATATCTAGCTGGTCTGTCATAATATAATAGAGACAGTAGATCTAGCTGGTCTGTCATAATATAATAGAGACAGTAGATCTAGCTGGTCTGTCATAATATAATAGAGACATTAGATCTAGCTGGTCTGTCATAATATAATAGAGACATTAGATCTAGCTGGTCTGTCATAATATAATAGAGCAATTAGATCTAGCTGGTCTGTCATAATATAATAGAGACAGTAGATCTAGCTGGTCTGTCATAATATAATAGAGACAGTAGATCTAGCTGGTCTGTCATAATATAATAGATACTGTAGATCTAGCTGGTCTGTCATAATAAAATAGAGACATTAGATCTAGCTGGTCTGTCATAATATAATAGAGACAGTATATCTAGCTGGTCTGTCATAATGTAATAGAGACAGTAGATCTAGCTGGCCTGTCATAATATAATAGATACTGTAGATCTAGCTGGTCTGTCATAATAAAATAGAGACATTAGATCTAGCTGGTCTGTCATAATATAATAGAGACAGTATATCTAGCTGGTCTGTCATAATATAATAGAGACAGTAGATCTAGCTGGTCTGTCATTATATAATAGAGACATTAGATCTAGCTGGTCTGTCATAATATAATAGAGACATTAGATCTAGCTGGTCTGTCATAATATAATAGAGACATTAGATCTAGCTGGTCTGTCATTATATAATAGAGACAGTAGATCTAGCTGGTCTGTCATAATGTAAAAGAGACATTAGATCTAGCTGGTCTGTCATAATATAATAGAGACAGTAGATCTAGCTGGTCTGTCATAATATAAAAGAGACATTAGATCTAGCTGGTCTGTCATAATATAATAGAGACAGTAGATCTAGCTGGTCTGTCATAATATAATAGAGACATTAGATCTAGCTGGTCTGTCATAATATAATAGAGACAGTAGATCTAGCTGGTCTGTCATAATATAATAGATACTGTAGATCTCGCTGGTCTGTCATAATATAATAGAGACATTAGATCTAGCTGGTCTGTCATAATGTAATAGAGACATTAGATCTAGCTGGTCTGTCATAATATAATAGAGACAGTATATCTAGCTAGTCTGTCATAATTTAATAGAGACAGTAGATCTAGCTGGTCTGTCATAATATAATAGAGACATTAGATCTAGCTGGTCTGTCATAATATAATAGAGACAGTATATCTAGCTGGTCTGTCATAATATAATAGAGAAAGTAGATCTAGCTGGTCTGTCATAATATAATAGAGAAATTAGATCTAGCTGGTCTGTCATAATATAATAGAGACAGTAGATCTAGCTGGCCTGTCATAATGTAATAGATACTGTAGATCTAGCTGGTCTGTCATAATAAAATAGAGACATTAGATCTAGCTGGTCTGTCATAATATAATAGAGACAGTAGATCTAGCTGGTCTGTCATAATATAATAGAGACAGTAGATCTAGCTGGTCTGTCATAATATAATAGAGACATTAGATCTAGCTGGTCTGTCATAATATAATAGAGACAGTAGATCTAGCTGGTCTGTCATTATATAATAGAGACAGTAGATTTAGCTGGTCTGTCATAATATAATAGAGACATTAGATCTAGATGGTCTGCCATAATGTAATAGAGACATTAGATCTAGCTGGTCTGTCATAATATAATAGAGACAGTAGATCTAGCTGGTCTGTCATAATATAATAGAGACAGTAGATCTTGCTGGTCTGTCATAATATAATAGAGACAGTAGATCTAGCTGGTCTGTCATAATATAATAGAGACAGTAGATCTAGCTGGTCTGTCATAATATTATAGAGAAATTAGATCTAGCTGGTCTGTCATAATATAATAGAGACAGTAGATCTAGCTGGTCTGTCATAATATAATAGAGACATTAGATCTAGCTGGTCTGTCATAATATAATAGAGACATTAGATCTAGCTGGTCTGTCATAATATAATAGAGACATTAGATCTAGCTGGTCTGTCATAATATAATAGAGACAGTAGATCTAGCTGGCCTGTCATAATATAAAAGATACTGTAGATCTAGCTGGTCTGTCATAATAAAATAGAGACATTAGATCTAGCTGGTCTGTCATAATATAATAGAGACAGTATATCTAGCTGGTCTGTCATAATATAATAGAGACATTAGATCTAGCTGGTCTGTCATAATATAATAGAGGCAGTAGATCGAGCTGGTCTGTCATTATATAATAGAGACAGTAGATCTAGCTGGTCTGTCATAATATAATAGAGACATTAGATCTAGATGGTCTGCCATAATGTAATAGAGACATTAGATCTAGCTGGTCTGTCATAATATAATAGAGACAGTATATCTAGCTGGTCTGTCATAATATAATAGAGACAGTAGATCTTGCTGGTCTGTCATAATATAATAGAGACATTAGATCTAGCTGGTCTGTCATAATGTAATAGAGACATTAGATCTAGCTGGTCTGTCATAATATAATAGAGACAGTAGATCTAGCTGGTCTGTCATAATATAATAGATACTGTAGATCTAGCTGGCCTGTCATAATATAATAGAGAAATTAGATCTAGCTGGTCTGTCATAATATAATAGAGGCAGTAGATCTAGCTGGTCTGTCATAATATAATAGAGACAGTATATCTAGCTGGTCTGTCATAATATAATAGAGACATTAGATCTAGCTGGTATGTCATAATATAATAGAGACATTAGATCTAGCTGGTCTGTCATAATATAATAGAGACAGTATATCTAGCTGGTCTGTCATAATGTAATAGAGACAGTAGATCTAGCTGGCCTGTCATAATATAATAGATACTGTAGATCTAGCTGGTCTGTCATAATAAAATAGAGACATTAGATCTAGCTGGTCTGTCATAATATAATAGAGACAGTATATCTAGCTGGTCTGTCATAATGTAATAGATACTGTAGATCTAGCTGGTCTGTCATAATATAATAGAGACATTAGATCTAGCTGGTCTGTCATAATATAATAGAGGCAGTAGATCTAGCTGGTCTGTCATTATATAATAGAGACAGTAGATCTAGCTGGTCTGTCATAATATAATAGAGACATTAGATCTAGCTGGTCTGCCATAATGTAATAGAGACATTAGATCTAGCTGGTCTGTCATAATATAATAGAGACAGTAGATCTAGCTGGTCTGTCATAATATAATAGAGACAGTAGATCTAGCTGGTCTGTCATAATATAATAGAGACATTAGATCTAGCTGGTCTGTCATAATATAATAGAGGCAGTATATCTAGCTGGTCTGTCATAATATAATAGAGACAGTAGATCTAGCTGGTCTGTCATAATATAATAGAGAAATTAAATCTAGCTGGTCTGTCATATTATAATAGAGGCAGTAGATCTAGCTGGTCTGTCATTATATAATTGAGACAGTATATCTAGCTGGTCTGTCATAATATAATAGAGACAGTAGATCTAGCTGGCCTGTCATAATATAAAAGAGACATTAGATCTAGCTGGTCTGTCATAATATAATAGAGACATTAGATCTAGCTGGTCTGCCATATTGTAATAGAGACATTAGATCTAGCTGGTCTGTCATAATATAATAGAGACAGTATATCTAGCTGGTCTGTCATTATATAATAGAGACAGTAGATCTAGCTGGTCTGTCATAATATAATAGAGAAATTAGATCTAGCTGGTCTGTCATATTATCATAGAGGCAGTAGATCTAGCTGGTCTGTCATTATATAACTGAGACAGTATATCTAGCTGGTCTGTCATAATATAAAATAGACATTAGATCTAGATGGTCTGCCATAATGTAATAGAGACTTTAGATCTAGCTGGTCTGTCATAATATAATAGAGACAGTATATCTAGCTGGTCTGTCATAATATAATAGAGACAGTAGATCTTGCTGGTCTGTCATAATATAATAGAGACAATAGATCTAGCTGGTCTGTCATAATATAATAGAGACAGTATATCTAGCTGGTCTGTCATAATATAATAGAGACATTAGATCTAGCTGGTCTGTCATAATATAATAGAGGCATTAGATCTAGCTGGTTTGTCATTTTATAATAGAGACAGTATATCTAGCTGGTCTGTCATAATATAATAGAGACAGTAGATCTAGCTGGCCTGTAATAATATAATTGAGACAGTATATCTAGCTGGTCTGTCATAATATAATAGAGACAGTAGATCTAGCTGGCCTGTCATAATATAAAAGAGACATTAGATCTAGCTGGTCTGTCATAATATAATAGAGACAGTAGATCTAGCTGGCCTGTCATAATATAAAAGAGACATTAGATCTAGCTGGTCTGTCATAATATAATAGAGACAGTAGATCTAGCTGGTCTGTCATAATATAATAGATACTGTAGATCTAGCTGGTCTGTCATAATATAATAGAGACAGTAGATCTAGCTGGTCTGTCATAATATAATAGAGACATTAGATCTAGCTGGTCTGTCATAATATAATAGAGGCATTAGATCTAGCTGGTCTGTCATAATATAATAGAGACAGTATATCTAGCTGGTCTGTCATAATATAATAGAGACAGTAGATCTAGCTGGTCTGTCATAATATAATAGAGACATTAGACCTAGCTGGTCTGTCATAATGTAATAGAGACATTAGATCTAGCTGGTCTGTCATAATATAATAGAGACAGTAGATCTAGCTGGTCTGTCATAATATAATAGAGACAGTATATCTAGATGGTCTGTCATAATATAATAGAGACAGTAGATCTAGCTGGCCTGTCATAATATAATAGATACTGTAGATCTAGCTGGTCTGTCATAATATAATAGAGACATTAGATCTAGCTGGTCTGTCATAATATAATAGAGACAGTAGATCTAGCTGGCCTGTCATAATATAAAAGAGACATTAGATCTAGCTGGTCTGTCATAATATAATAGAGACATTAGATCTAGCTGGTCTGCCATATTGTAATAGAGACATTAGATCTAGCTGGTCTGTCATAATATAATAGAGACAGTATATCTAGCTGGTCTGTCATTATATAATAGAGACAGTAGATCTAGCTGGTCTGTCATAATATAATAGAGAAATTAGATCTAGCTGGTCTGTCATATTATCATAGAGGCAGTAGATCTAGCTGGTCTGTCATTATATAATAGAGACAGTAGATCTAGCTGGTCTGTCATAATATAATAGAGACATTAGATCTAGCTGGTCTGCCATAATGTAATAGAGACTTTAGATCTAGCTGGTCTGTCATAATATAATAGAGACAGTATATCTAGCTGGTCTGTCATAATATAATAGAGACAGTAGATCTAGCTGGTCTGTCATAATATAATAGAGACAATAGATCTAGCTGGTCTGTCATAATATAATAGAGACAGTATATCTAGCTGGTCTGTCATAATATAATAGAGACATTAGATCTAGCTGGTCTGTCATAATATAATAGAGGCATTAGATCTAGCTGGTTTGTCATTTTATAATAGAGACAGTATATCTAGCTGGTCTGTCATAATATAATAGAGACAGTAGATCTAGCTGGCCTGTAATAATATAATTGAGACAGTATATCTAGCTGGTCTGTCATAATATAATAGAGACAGTAGATCTAGCTGGCCTGTCATAATATAAAAGAGACATTAGATCTAGCTGGTCTGTCATAATATAATAGAGACAGTAGATCTAGCTGGCCTGTCATAATATAATAGAGACATTAGATCTAGCTGGTCTGTCATAATATAATAGAGACAGTAGATCTAGCTGGTCTGTCATTATATAATAGATACTGTAGATCTAGCTGGTCTGTCATAATATAATAGAGACAGTATATCTAGCTGGTCTGTCATAATATAATAGAGACATTAGATCTAGCTGGTCTGTCATAATATAATAGAGGCATTAGATCTAGCTGGTCTGTCATAATATAATAGAGACAGTATATCTAGCAGGTCTGTCATAATATAATAGAGACAGTAGATCTAGCTGGTCTGTCATAATATAATAGAGACATTAGATCTAGCTGGTCTGTCATAATATAATAGAGACAGTAGATCTAGCTGGTCTGTCATAATATAATAGAGACAGTAGATCTAGCTGGTCTGTCATAATATAATATAGACAGTATATCTAGATGGTCTGTCATAATATAATAGAGACAGTAGATCTAGCTGGCCTGTCATAATATAATAGATACTGTAGATCTAGCTGGTCTGTCATAATATAATAGAGACATTAGATCTAGCTGGTCTGTCATAATGTAATAGAGACATTAGATCTAGCTGGTCTGTCATAATATAATAGAGACAGTAGATCTAGCTGGTCTGTCATAATATAATAGAGACAGTAGATCTAGCTGGTCTGTCATAATATAATAGAGACAGTAGATCTAGCTGGCCTGTCATAATATAAAAGAGACATTAGATCTAGCTGGTCTGTCATAATATAATAGAGACAGTAGATCTAGCTGGTCTGTCATAATATAATAGAGACAGTAGATCTAGCTGGTCTGTCATAATATAATAGAGACATTAGATCTAGCTGGTCTGTCATAATATAATAGAGGCAGTAGATCTAGCTGGTCTGTCATTATATAATAGATACTGTAGATCTAGCTGGTCTGTCATAATATAATAGAGACATTAGATCTAGCTGGTCTGCCATAATGTAATAGAGACATTAGATCTAGCTGGTCTGTCATAATATAGTAGAGACAGTATATCTAGCTGGTCTGTCATAATATAATAGAGACAGTAGATCTAGCTGGTCTGTCATAATATAATAGAGACATTAGATCTAGCTGGTCTGTCATAATATAATAGAGACAGTATATCTAGCTGGCCTGTCATAATATAATAGATACTGTAGATCTAGCTGGTCTGTCATAATAAAATAGAGACATTAGATCTAGCTGGTCTGTCATAATATAATAGAGACAGTATATCTAGCTGGTCTGTCATAATGTAATAGATACTGTAGATCTAGCTGGTCTGTCATAATATAATAGAGACATTAGATCTAGCTGGTCTGTCATAATATAATAGAGGCAGTAGATCTAGCTGGTCTGTCATTATATAATAGATACTGTAGATCTAGCTGGTCTGTCATAATATAATAGAGACATTAGATCTAGCTGGTCTGCCATAATGTAATAGAGACATTAGATCTAGCTGGTCTGTCATAATATAATAAAGACAGTATATCTAGCTGGTCTGTCATAATATAATAGAGACAGTAGATCTAGCTGGTCTGTCATAATATAATAGAGACATTAGATCTAGCTGGTCTGTCATAATATAATAGAGGCAGTATATCTAGCTGGTCTGTCATAATATAATAGAGACAGTAGATCTAGCTGGTCTGTCATAATATAATAGAGACATTAGATCTAGCTGGTCTGTCATAATATAATAGAGGCAGTAGATCTAGCTGGTCTGTCATTATATAATAGAGACAGTATATCTAGCTGGTCTGTCATAATATAATAGAGACAGTAGATCTAGCTGGCCTGTCATAATATAAAAGAGACATTAGATCTAGCTGGTCTGTCATAATATAATAGAGACATTAGATCTAGCTGGTCTGCCATATTGTAATAGAGACATTAGATCTAGCTGGTCTGTCATAATATAATAGAGACAGTATATCTAGCTGGTCTGTCATTATATAATAGAGACAGTAGATCTAGCTGGTCTGTCATAATATAATAGAGAAATTAGATCTAGCTGGTCTGTCATAATATAATAGAGACAGTAGATCTAGCTGGTCTGTCATTATATAATAGAGACAGTAGATCTAGCTGGTCTGTCATAATATAATAGAGACATTAGATCTAGCTGGTCTGCCATAATGTAATAGAGACTTTAGATCTAGCTGGTCTGTCATAATATAATAGAGACAGTATATCTAGCTGGTCTGTCATAATATAATAGAGACAGTAGATCTTGCTGGTCTGTCATAATATAATAGAGACATTAGATCTAGCTGGTCTGTCATAATATAATAGAGACAGTAGATCTAGCTGGTCTGTCATAATATAATAGAGACATTAGATCTAGCTGGTCTGTCATAATATAATAGAGGCATTAGATCTAGCTGGTCTGTCATAATATAATAGAGACAGTATATCTAGCTGGTCTGTCATAATATAATAGAGACAGTAGATCTAGCTGGTCTGTCATAATATAATAGAGACAGTATATCTAGCTGGTCTGTCATAATATAATAGAGACAGTAGATCTAGCTGGCCTGTCATAATATAATAGAGACATTAGATCTAGCTGGTCTGTCATAATATAATAGAGACAGTAGATCTAGCTGGTCTGTCATAATATAATAGAGACATTAGATCTAGCTGGTCTGTCATAATATAATAGAGACAGTAGATCTAGCTGGTCTGTCATTATATAATAGATACTGTAGATCTAGCTGGTCTGTCATAATATAATAGAGACAGTATATCTAGCTGGTCTGTCATAATATAATAGAGACATTAGATCTAGCTGGTCTGTCATAATATAATAGAGGCATTAGATCTAGCTGGTCTGTCATAATATAATAGAGACAGTATATCTAGCAGGTCTGTCATAATATAATAGAGACAGTAGATCTAGCTGGTCTGTCATAATATAATAGAGACATTAGACCTAGCTGGTCTGTCATAATATAATAGAGACAGTAGATCTAGCTGGTCTGTCATAATATAATAGAGACAGTAGATCTAGCTGGTCTGTCATAATATAATAGAGACAGTATATCTAGCTGGTCTGTCATAATATAATAGAGACAGTAGATCTAGCTGGCCTGTCATAATATAATAGATACTGTAGATCTAGCTGGTCTGTCATAATATAATAGAGACATTAGATCTAGCTGGTCTGTCATAATGTAATAGAGACATTAGATCTAGCTGGTCTGTCATAATATAATAGAGACAGTAGATCTAGCTGGTCTGTCATAATATAATAGAGACATTAGATCTAGCTGGTCTGTCATAATATAATAGAGACAGTAGATCTAGCTGGCCTGTCATAATATAATAGAGACATTAGATCTAGCTGGTCTGTCATAATATAATAGAGACAGTAGATCTAGCTGGTCTGTCATAATATAATAGAGACAGTAGATCTAGCTGGTCTGTCATAATATAATAGAGACATTAGATCTAGCTGGTCTGTCATAATATAATAGAGGCAGTAGATCTAGCTGGTCTGTCATTATATAATAGATACTGTAGATCTAGCTGGTCTGTCATAATATAATAGAGACATTAGATCTAGCTGGTCTGCCATAATGTAATAGAGACATTAGATCTAGCTGGTCTGTCATAATATAATAGAGACAGTATATCTAGCTGGTCTGTCATAATATAATAGAGACAGTAGATCTTGCTGGTCTGTCATAATATAATAGAGACATTAGATCTAGCTGGTCTGTCATAATATAATAGAGACAGTATATCTAGCTGGTCTGTCATAATATAATAGAGACAGTAGATCTAGCTGGTCTGTCATAATATAATAGAGAAATTAGATCTAGCTGGTCTGTCATAATATAATAGAGGCAGTAGATCTAGCTGGTCTGTCATAATATAATAGAGACAGTAGATCTAGCTGGCCTGTCATAATATAATAGATACTGTAGATCTAGCTGGTCTGTCATAATATAATAGAGACATTAGATCTAGCTGGTCTGTCATAATATAATAGAGACAGTATATCTAGCTGGTCTGTCATAATGTAATAGAGACAGTAGATCTAGCTGGCCTGTCATAATATAATAGATACTGTAGATCTAGCTGGTCTGTCATAATAAAATAGAGACATTAGATCTAGCTGGTCTGTCATAATATAATAGAGACAGTATATCTAGCTGGTCTGTCATAATATAATAGAGGCAGTAGATCTAGCTGGTCTGTCATTATATAATAGATACTGTAGATCTAGCTGGTCTGTCATAATATAATAGAGAAATTAGATCTAGCTGGTCTGTCATATTATAATAGAGGCAGTAGATCTAGCTGGTCTGTCATTATATAATTGAGACAGTAGATCTAGCTGGTCTGTCATAATATAATAGAGACAGTAGATCTAGCTGGCCTGTCATAATATAAAAGAGACATTAGATCTAGCTGTTCTGTCATAATGTAATAGAGACATTAGATCTAGCTGGTCTGTCATAATATAATAGAGACATTAGATCTAGCTGGTCTGTCATAATATAATAGAGGCAGTAGATCTAGCTAGTCTGTCATTATATAATAGATACTGTAGATCTCGCTGGTCTGTCATAATATAATAGAGACATTAGATCTAGCTGGTCTGTCATAATGTAATAGAGACATTAGATCAAGCTGGTCTGTCATAATATAATAGAGACAGTATATCTAGCTGGTCTGTCATAATATAATAGAGACAGTAGATCTAGCTGGTCTGTCATAATATAATAGAGACATTAGATCTAGCTGGTCTGTCATAATATAATAGAGACAGTAGATCTAGCTGGTCTGTCATAATATAATAGAGAAATTAGATCTAGCTGGTCTGTCATAATATAATAGAGACAGTAGATCTAGCTGGTCTGTCATAATGTAATAGATACATTAGATCTAGCTGGTCTGTCATAATATAATAGAGACATTAGATCTAGCTGGTCTGTCATAATATAATAGAGACATTAGATCTAGCTGGTCTGTCATAATATAATAGAGACAGTAGATCTAGCTGGTCTGTCATAATATAATAGATACTGTAGATCTAGCTGGTCTGTCATAATAAAATAGAGACATTAGATTTAGCTGGTATGTCATAATATAATAGAGACAGTATATCTAGCTGGTCTTTCATAATATAATAGAGACAGTAGATCTAGCTGGTCTGTCATAATATAATAGAGACATTAGATCTAGCTGGTCTGTCATAATATAATAGAGGCAGTAGATCTAGCTGGTCTGTCATTATATAATAGAGACAGTAGATCTAGCTGGTCTGTCATAATATAATAGAGACATTAGATCTAGATGGTCTGCCATAATGTAATAGAGACATTAGATCTAGCTGGTCTGTCATAATATAATAGAGACAGTATATCTAGCTGGTCTGTCATAATATAATAGAGACAGTAGATCTTGCTGGTCTGTCATAATATAATAGAGACAGTATATCTAGCTGGTCTGTCATAATATAATAGAGACAGTAGATCTAGCTGGTCTGTCATAATATTATAGAGAAATTAGATCTAGCTGGTCTGTCATAATATAATAGAGGCAGTAGATCTAGCTGGTCTGTCATAATGTAATAGAGACATTAGATCTAGCTGGTCTGTCATAATATAATAGAGACATTAGATCTAGCTGGTATGTCATAATATAATAGAGACAGTATATCTAGCTGGTCTGTCATAATATAATAGAGACAGTAGATCTAGCTGGCCTGTCATAATATAATAGATACTGTAGATCTAGCTGGTCTGTCATAATATAATAGAGACATTAGATCTAGCTGGTATGTCATAATATAATAGAGACAGTAGATCTAGCTGGTCTGTCATAATATAATAGAGACATTAGATCTAGCTGGTCTGTCATAATATAATAGAGGCAGTAGATCGAGCTGGTCTGTCATTATATAATTGAGACAGTAGATCTAGCTGGTCTGTCATAATATAATAGAGACATTAGATCTAGATGGTCTGCCATAATGTAATAGAGACATTAGATCTAGCTGGTCTGTCATAATATAATAGAGACAGTATATCTAGCTGGTCTGTCATAATATAATAGAGACAGTAGATCTAGCTGGCCTGTCATAATATAATAGATACTGTAGATCTAGCTGGTCTGTCATAATATAATAGAGACAGTATATCTAGCTGGTCTGTCATAATATAATAGAGACAGTAGATCTAGCTGGCCTGTCATAATATAATAGATACTGTAGATCTAGCTGGTCTGTCATAATATAATAGAGACATTAGATCTAGCTGGTCTGTCATAATATAATAGAGACAGTAGATCTAGCTGGTCTGTCATAATATAATAGATACTGTAGATCTAGCTGGTCTGTCATAATATAATAGAGACAGTATATCTAGCTGGTCTGTCATAATGTAATAGAGACAGTAGATCTAGCTGGCCTGTCATAATATAATAGATACTGTAGATCTAGCTGGTCTGTCATAATATAATAGAGACAGTAGATCTAGCTGGTCTGTCATAATATAATAGAGAAAGTATATCTAGCTGGTCTGTCATAATATAATAGAGACAGTAGATCTAGCTGGTCTGTCATAATATAATAGAGACATTAGATCTAGCTGGTCTGTCATAATATAATAGAGGCAGTAAATCTAGCTGGTCTGTCATTATATAATAGATACTGTAGATCTAGCTGGACTGTCATAATATAATAGAGACATTAGATCTAGCTGGTCTGCCATATTGTAATAGAGACATTAGATCTAGCTGGTCTGTCATAATATAATAGAGACAGTATATCTAGCTGGTCTGTCATAATATAATAGAGACAGTAGATCTTGCTGGTCTGTCATAATATAATAGAGACATTAGATCTAGCTGGTCTGTCATAATATAATAGAGACAGTATATCTAGCTGGTCTGTCATTATATAATAGAGACAGTAGATCTAGCTGGTCTGTCATAATATAATAGAGACAGTAGATCTAGCTGGCCTGTCATAATATAATAGATACTGTAGATCTAGCTGGTCTGTCATAATATAATAGAGACATTAGATCTAGCTGGTCTGTCATAATATAATAGAGACAGTAGATCTAGCTGGCCTGTCATAATATAATAGATACTGTAGATCTAGCTGGTCTGTCATAATATAATAGAGACAGTAGATCTAGCTGGTCTGTCATAATGTAATAGAGACAGTAGATCTAGCTGGCCTGTCATAATATAATAGATACTGTAGATCTAGCTGGTCTGTCATTTTAAAATAGAGACATTAGATCTAGCTGGTCTGTCATAATATAATAGAGACAGTATATCTAGCTCGTCTTTCATAATGTAATAGAGACAGTAGATCTAGCTGGTCTGTCATAATATAATAGAGACATTAGATCTAGCTGGTCTGTCATAATATAATAGAGGCAGTAAATCTAGCTGGTCTGTCATTATATAATAGATACTGTAGATCTAGCTGGACTGTCATAATATAATAGAGACATTAGATCTAGCTGGTCTGCCATATTGTAATAGAGACATTAGATCTAGCTGGTCTGTCATAATATAATAGAGACAGTATATCTAGCTGGTCTGTCATAATATAATAGAGACAGTAGATCTTGCTGGTCTGTCATAATATAATAGAGACATTAGATCTAGCTGGTCTGTCATAATATAATAGAGACAGTATATCTAGCTGGTCTGTCATAATATAATAGAGACAGTAGATCTAGCTGGTCTGTCATAATATAATAGAGAAATTAGATCTAGCTGGTCTGTCATAATATAATAGAGACAGTAGATCTAGCTGGTCTGTCATAATATAATAGAGACAGTAGATCTAGCTGGTCTGTCATAATATAAAAGAGACATTAGATCTAGCTGGTCTGCCATAATGTAATAGAGACTTTAGATCTAGCTGGTCTGTCATAATATAATAGAGACAGTAGATCTAGCTGGTCTGTCATAATATAATAGAGACAATAGATCTAGCTGGTCTGTCATAATATAATAGAGACAGTATATCTAGCTGGTCTGTCATAATATAATAGAGACAGTAGATCTAGCTGGTCTGTCATAATATAATAGAGGCATTAGATCTAGCTGGTCTGTCATAATATAATAGAGACAGTATATCTAGCTGGTCTGTCATAATATAATAGAGACAGTAGATCTAGCTGGCCTGTCATAATATAAAAGAGACATTAGATCTAGCTGGTCTGCCATAATGTAATAGAGACATTAGATCTAGCTGGTCTGTCGTAATATAATAGAGACAGTAGATCTAGCTGGTCTGTCATAATATAATAGAGACAGTATATCTAGCTGGTCTGTCATAATATAATAGAGACAGTAGATCTAGCTGGCCTGTCATAATATAATAGAGACTGTAGATCTAGCTGGTCTGTCATAATATAATAGAGACATTAGATCTAGCTGGTCTGTCATAATATAATAGAGACATTAGATCTAGCTGGTCTGTCATAATATAATAGAGACAGTATATCTAGCTGGTCTGTCATAATATAATAGAGACAGTAGATCTAGCTGGTCTGTCATAATATAATAGAGACAGTAGATCTAGCTGGCCTGTCATAATATAAAAGAGACATTAGATCTAGCTGGTCTGCCATAATGTAATAGAGACATTAGATCTAGCTGGTCTGTCATAATATAATAGAGACATTAGATCTAGCTGGTCTGTCATAATATAATAGAGACAGTAGATCTAGCTGGTCTGTCATAATATAATAGAGACAGTATATCTAGCTGGTCTGTCATAATATAATAGAGACAGTAGATCTAGCTGGCCTGTCATAATATAATAGATACTGTAGATCTAGCTGGTCTGTCATAATATAATAGAGACATTAGATCTAGCTGGTCTGTCATAATGTAATAGAGACATTAGATCTAGCTGGTCTGTCATAATATAATAGAGACAGTATATCTAGCTGGTCTGTCATAATATAATAGAGACAGTAGATCTTGCTGGTCTGTCATAATATAATAGAGACATTAGATCTAGCTGGTCTGTCATAATATAATAGAGACAGTAGATCTAGCTGGCCTGTCATAATATAAAAGAGACATTAGATCTAGCTGGTCTGCCATAATGTAATAGAGACATTAGATCTAGCTGGTCTGTCATAATATAATAGAGACAGTATATCTAGCTGGTCTGTCATAATATAATAGAGACAGTAGATCTAGCTGGTCTGTCATAATATATTAGAGACATTAGATCTAGCTGGTCTGTCATAATATAATAGAGACAGTAGATCTAGCTGGTCTGTCATAATATAATAGAGACAGTAGATCTAGCTGGTCTGTCATTTTATAATAGAGACAGTATATCTAGCTGGTCTGTCATAATATAATAGAGACAGTAGATCTAGCTGGCCTGTAATAATATAAAAGAGAAATTAGATCTAGCTGGTCTGCCATAATGTAATAGAGACAGTATATCTAGCTGGTCTGTCATAATATAATAGAGACAGTAGATCTAGCTGGCCTGTCATAATATAATAGAGACATTAGATCTAGCTGGTCTGCCATAATGTAATAGAGACATTAGATCTAGCTGGTCTGTCATAATATAATAGAGGCAGTAGATCTAGCTAGTCTGTCATTATATAATAGAGACAGTATATCTAGCTGGTCTGTCATAATATAATAGAGACAGTAGATCTTGCTGGTCTGTCATAATATATTAGAGACATTAGATCTAGCTGGTCTGTCATAATATAATAGAGACAGTATATCTAGCTGGTCTGTCATAATATAATAGAGACAGTAGATCTAGCTGGTCTGTCATTTTATAATAGAGACAGTATATCTAGCTGGTCTGTCATAATATAATAGAGACAGTAGATCTAGCTGGCATGTAATAATATAAAAGAGAAATTAGATCTAGCTGGTCTGCCATAATGTAATAGAGACAGTATATCTAGCTGGTCTGTCATAATATAATAGAGACAGTAGATCTAGCTGGCCTGTCATAATATAATAGAGACATTAGATCTAGCTGGTATGTCATAATATAATAGAGACAGTATATCTAGCTGGTCTGTCATAATATAATAGAGACAGTATATCTAGCTGGTCTCTCATAATATAATAGAGACAGTAGATCTAGCTGGCCTGTCATAATATAATAGATACTGTAGATCTAGCTGGTCTGTCATAATAAAATAGAGACATTAGATTTAGCTGGTATGTCATAATATAATAGAGACAGTATATCTAGCTGGTCTTTCATAATATAATAGAGACAGTAGATCTAGCTGGTCTGTCATAATATAATAGAGACATTAGATCTAGCTGGTCTGTCATAATATAATAGAGGCAGTAGATCTAGCTGGTCTGTCATTATATAATAGAGACAGTAGATCTAGCTGGTCTGTCATAATATAATAGAGACATTAGATCTAGATGGTCTGCCATAATGTAATAGAGACATTAGATCTAGCTGGTCTGTCATAATATAATAGAGACAGTATATCTAGCTGGTCTGTCATAATATAATAGAGACAGTAGATCTTGCTGGTCTGTCATAATATAATAGAGACAGTATATCTAGCTGGTCTGTCATAATATAATAGAGACAGTAGATCTAGCTGGTCTGTCATAATATTATAGAGAAATTAGATCTAGCTGGTCTGTCATAATATAATAGAGGCAGTAGATCTAGCTGGTCTGTCATAATGTAATAGAGACATTAGATCTAGCTGGTCTGTCATAATGTAATAGAGACATTAGATCTAGCTGGTATGTCATAATATAATAGAGACAGTATATCTAGCTGGTCTGTCATAATATAATAGAGACAGTAGATCTAGCTGGCCTGTCATAATATAATAGATACTGTAGATCTAGCTGGTCTGTCATAATATAATAGAGACATTAGATCTAGCTTGTCTGTCATAATATAATAGAGACAGTAGATCTAGCTGGTCTGTCATAATATAATAGAGACATTAGATCTAGCTGGTCTGTCATAATATAATAGAGACAGTAGATCGAGCTGGTCTGTCATTATATAATTGAGACAGTAGATCTAGCTGGTCTGTCATAATATAATAGAGACATTAGATCTAGATGGTCTGCCATAATGTAATAGAGACATTAGATCTAGCTGGTCTGTCATAATATAATAGAGACAGTATATCTAGCTGGTCTGTCATAATATAATAGAGACAGTAGATCTAGCTGGCCTGTCATAATATAATAGATACTGTAGATCTAGCTGGTCTGTCATAATATAATAGAGACATTATATCTAGCTGGTCTGTCATAATATAATAGAGACAGTAGATCTAGCTGGCCTGTCATAATATAATAGATACTGTAGATCTAGCTGGTCTGTCATAATATAATAGAGACATTAGATCTAGCTGGTCTGTCATAATATAATAGAGACAGTAGATCTAGCTGGTCTGTCATAATATAATAGATACTGTAGATCTAGCTGGTCTGTCATAATATAATAGAGACAGTATATCTAGCTGGTCTGTCATAATGTAATAGAGACAGTAGATCTAGCTGGCCTGTCATAATATAATAGAGACTGTAGATCTAGCTGGTCTGTCATAATATAATAGAGACAGTAGATCTAGCTGGTCTGTCATAATATAATAGAGAAAGTATATCTAGCTGGTCTTTCATAATGTAATAGAGACAGTAGATCTAGCTGGTCTGTCATAATATAATAGAGACATTAGATCTAGCTGGTCTGTCATAATATAATAGAGGCAGTAAATCTAGCTGGTCTGTCATAATATAATAGAGACAGTAGATCTAGCTGGACTGTCATAATATAATAGAGACATTAGATCTAGCTGGTCTGTCATAATATAATAGAGACATTAGATCTAGCTGGTCTGTCATAATATAATAGAGACAGTATATCTAGCTGGTCTGTCATAATATAATAGAGACAGTAGATCTTGCTGGTCTGTCATAATATAATAGAGACATTAGATCTAGCTGGTCTGTCATAATATAATAGAGACAGTATATCTAGCTGGTCTGTCATAATATAATAGAGACAGTAGATCTAGCTGGTCTGTCATAATATAATAGAGACAGTAGATCTAGCTGGCCTGTCATAATATAATAGATACTGTAGATCTAGCTGGTCTGTCATAATATAATAGAGACATTAGATCTAGCTGGTCTGTCATAATATAATAGAGACAGTAGATCTAGCTGGCCTGTCATAATATAATAGATACTGTAGATCTAGCTGGTCTGTCATAATATAATAGAGACAGTATATCTAGCTGGTCTGTCATAATGTAATAGAGACAGTAGATCTAGCTGGCCTGTCATAATATAATAGATACTGTAGATCTAGCTGGTCTGTCATAATATAATAGAGACAGTATATCTAGCTGGTCTGTCATAATATAATAGAGACAGTAGATCTAGCTGGTCTGTCATAATATAATAGAGACATTAGATCTAGCTGGTCTGTCATAATATAATAGAGGCAGTAAATCTAGCTGGTCTGTCATTATATAATAGATACTGTAGATCTAGCTGGACTGTCATAATATAATAGAGACATTAGATCTAGCTGGTCTGCCATATTGTAATAGAGACATTAGATCTAGCTGGTCTGTCATAATATAATAGAGACAGTATATCTAGCTGGTCTGTCATAATATAATAGAGACAGTAGATCTTGCTGGTCTGTCATAATATAATAGAGACATTAGATCTAGCTGGTCTGTCATAATATAATAGAGACAGTATATCTAGCTGGTCTGTCATTATATAATAGAGACAGTAGATCTAGCTGGTCTGTCATAATATAATAGAGAAATTAGATCTAGCTGGTCTGTCATATTATAATAGAGGCAGTAGATCTAGCTGGTCTGTCATTATATAATAGAGACAGTAGATCTAGCTGGTCTGTCATAATATAATAGAGACATTAGATCTAGCTGGTCTGTCATAATGTAATAGAGACTTTAGATCTAGCTGGTCTGTCATAATATAATAGAGACAGTATATCTAGCTGGTCTGTCATAATATAATAGAGACAATAGATCTAGCTGGTCTGTCATAATATAATAGAGACAGTATATCTAGCTGGTCTGTCATAATATAATAGAGACAGTAGATCTAGCTGGTCTGTCATAATATAATAGAGGCATTAGATCTAGCTGGTTTGTCATTTTATAATAGAGACAGTATATCTAGCTGGTCTGTCATAATATAATAGAGACAGTAGATCTAGCTGGCCTGTCATAATATAAAAGAGACATTAGATCTAGCTGGTCTGCCATAATGTAATAGAGACAGTATATCTAGCTGGTCTGTCATAATATAATAGAGACAGTAGATCTAGCTGGTCTGTCATAATATAATAGAGACAGTATATCTAGATGGTCTGTCATAATATAATAGAGACAGTAGATCTAGCTGGCCTGTCATAATATAATAGATACTGTAGATCTAGCTGGTCTGTCATAATATAATAGAGACATTAGATCTAGCTGGTCTGTCATAATGTAATAGAGACATTAGATCTAGCTGGTCTGTCATAATATAATAGAGACAGTATATCTAGCTGGTCTGTCATAATATAATAGAGACATTAGATCTAGCTGGTCTGTCATAATATAATAGAGACAGTAGATCTAGCTGGCCTGTCATAATATAAAAGAGACATTAGATCTAGCTGGTCTGCCATAATGTAATAGAGACATTAGATCTAGCTGGTCTGTCATAATATAATAGAGACATTAGATCTAGCTGGTCTGTCATAATATAATAGAGACATTAGATCTAGCTGGTCTGTCATAATATAATAGAGACAGTAGATCTAGCTGGTCTGTCATAATATAATAGAGACAGTAGATCTAGCTGGCCTGTCATAATATAATAGATACTGTAGATCTAGCTGGTCTGTCATAATATAATAGAGACATTAGATCTAGCTGGTCTGTCATAATGTAATAGAGACATTAGATCTAGCTGGTCTGTCATAATATAATAGAGACAGTATATCTAGCTGGTCTGTCATAATATAATAGAGACAGTAGATCTTGCTGGTCTGTCATAATATAATAGAGACATTAGATCTAGCTGGTCTGTCATAATATAATAGAGACAGTAGATCTAGCTGGCCTGTCATAATATAAAAGAGACATTAGATCTAGCTGGTCTGCCATAATGTAATAGAGACATTAGATCTAGCTGGTCTGTCATAATATAATAGAGACAGTATATCTAGCTGGTCTGTCATAATATAATAGAGACAGTAGATCTAGCTGGTCTGTCATAATATATTAGAGACATTAGATCTAGCTGGTCTGTCATAATATAATAGAGACAGTATATCTAGCTGGTCTGTCATAATATAATAGAGACAGTAGATCTAGCTGGTCTGTCATTTTATAATAGAGACAGTATATCTAGCTGGTCTGTCATAATATAATAGAGACAGTAGATCTAGCTGGCCTGTAATAATATAAAAGAGAAATTAGATCTAGCTGGTCTGTCATAATATAATAGAGACAGTATATCTAGCTGGTCTGTCATAATATAATAGAGACAGTAGATCTAGCTGGCCTGTCATAATATAATAGAGACATTAGATCTAGCTGGTCTGCCATAATGTAATAGAGACATTAGATCTAGCTGGTCTGTCATAATATAATAGAGACATTAGATCTAGCTGGTCTGTCATAATATAATAGAGACATTAGATCTAGCTGGTCTGTCATAATATAATAGAGACAGTAGATCTTGCTGGTCTGTCATAATATAATAGAGACATTAGATCTAGCTGGTCTGTCATAATATAATAGAGACAGTATATCTAGCTGGTCTGTCATAATATAATAGAGACAGTAGATCTAGCTGGTCTGTCATTTTATAATAGAGACAGTATATCTAGCTGGTCTGTCATAATATAATAGAGACAGTAGATCTAGCTGGCATGTAATAATATAAAAGAGAAATTAGATCTAGCTGGTCTGCCATAATGTAATAGAGACAGTATATCTAGCTGGTCTGTCATAATATAATAGAGACAGTAGATCTAGCTGGCCTGTCATAATATAATAGAGACATTAGATCTAGCTGGTCTGCCATAATGTAATAGAGACATTAGATCTAGCTGGTCTATCATAATATAATAGAGGCAGTAGATCTAGCTAGTCTGTCATTATATAATAGAGACAGTAGATCTAGCTGGTCTGTCATAATATAATAGAGACATTAGATCTAGATGGTCTGCCATAATGTAATAGAGACATTAGATCTAGCTGGTCTGTCATAATATAATAGAGACAGTATATCTAGCTGGTCTGTCATAATATAATAGAGACAGTAGATCTTGCTGGTCTGTCATAATATAATAGAGACAGTATATCTAGCTGGTCTGTCATAATATAATAGAGACAGTAGATCTAGCTGGTCTGTCATAATATTATAGAGAAATTAGATCTAGCTGGTCTGTCATAATATAATATAGGCAGTAGATCTAGCTGGTCTGTCATAATATAATAGAGACATTAGATCTAGCTGGTCTGTCATAATATAATAGAGACATTAGATCTAGCTGGTATGTCATAATATAATAGAGACAGTATATCTAGCTGGTCTGTCATAATATAATAGAGACAGTAGATCTAGCTGGCCTGTCATAATATAATAGGTACTATAGATCTAGCTGGTCTGTCATAATAAAATAGAGACATTAGATCTAGCTGGTATGTCATAATATAATAGACACAGTAGATCTAGCTGGTCTGTCATAATATAATAGAGACATTAGATCTAGCTGGTCTGTCATAATATAATAGAGGCAGTAGATCTAGCTGGTCTGTCATTATATAATAGAGACAGTAGATCTAGCTGGTCTGTCATAATATAATAGAGACATTAGATCTAGATGGTCTGCCATAATGTAATAGAGACATTAGATCTAGCTGGTCTGTCATAATATAATAGAGACAGTATATCTAGCTGGTCTGTCATAATATAATAGAGACAGTAGATCTTGCTGGTCTGTCATAATATAATAGAGACATTAGATCTAGCTGGTCTTTCATAATGTAATAGAGACATTAGATCTAGCTGGTCTGTCATAATGTAATAGAGACATTTGATCTAGCTGGCGTGTCATAATATAATAGAGACAGTAGATCTAGCTGGTCTGTCATAATATAATAGATACAGTAGATCTAGCTGGCCTGTCTTAGTATAATAGAGACATTAGATCTAGCTGGTCTGTCATATTATAATAGAGGCAGTAGATCTAGCTGGTCTGTCATATTATAATAGAGGCAGTAGATCTAGCTGGTCTGTCATAATATAATAGAGACAGTAGATCTAGCTGTTCTGTCATAATGTAATAGAGACATTAGATCTAGCTGGTCTGTCATAATATAATAGAGACAGTATATCTAGCTGGTCTGTCATAATATAATAGATACTGTAGATCTAGCTGGTCTGTCATAATATAATAGAGACATTAGATCTAGCTGGTCTGTCATAATATAATAGAGACAGTAGATCTAGCTGGCCTGTCGTAATATAATAGATTCTGTAGATCTAGCTGGTCTGTCATAATAAAATAGAGACATTAGATCTAGCTGGTCTGTCATAATATAATAGAGACAGTATATCTAGCTGGTCTGTCATAATGTAATAGAGACAGTAGATCTAGCTGGCCTGTCATAATATAATAGATACTGTAGATCTAGCTGGTCTGTCATAATATAATAGAGACATTAGATCTAGCTGGTCTGTCATAATATAATAGAGACAGTAGATCTAGCTGGTCTGTCATAATATAATAGAGACAGTAGATCTAGCTGGTCTGTCATAATATCATAGAGACATTAGATCTAGCTGGTCTGTCATAATATAATAGAGACAGTAGATCTAGCTGGTCTGTCATAATATAATAGATACTGTAGATCTAGCTGGTCTGTCATAATATAATAGAGACATTAGATCTAGCTGGTCTGCCATATTGTAATAGAGACATTAGATCTAGCTGGTCTGTCATAATATAATAGAGACAGTATATCTAGCTGGTCTGTCATAATATAATAGAGACAGTAGATCTTGCTGGTCTGTCATAATATAATAGAGACATTAGATCTAGCTGGTCTGTCATAATATAATAGACACAGTATATCTAACTGGTCTGTCATTATATAATAGAGACAGTAGATCTAGCTGGTCTGTCATAATATAATAGATAAATTAGATCTAGCTGGTCTGTCATATTATAATAGAGACAGTAGATCTAGCTGGCCTGTCATAATCTAAAAGAGACATTAGATCTAGCTGGTCTGCCATAATGTAATAGAGACATTAGATCTAGCTGGTCTGTCATAATATAATAGAGACAGTATATCTAGCTGGTCTGTCATAATATAATAGAGACAGTAGATCTTGCTGGTCTGTCATAATATAATAGAGACATTAGATCTTGCTGGTCTGTCATAATATAATAGAGACAGTATATCTAGCTGGTCTGTCATAATATAATAGAGACAGTAGATCTAGCTGGTCTGTCATAATATAATAGAGACATTAGATCTAGCTGGTCTGTCATAATAAAATAGAGACATTAGATCTAGCTGGTCTGTCATAATATAATAGAGACAGTAGATCTAGCTGGTCTGTCATAATATAATAGACACATTAGATCTAGCTGGTCTGTCATAATATAATAGAGACAGTATATCTAGCTGGTCTGTCATAATATAATAGAGAAATTAGATCTAGCTGGTCTGTCATAATATAATAGAGGCAGTAGATCTAGCTGGTCTGTCATTATATAATTGAGACAGTAGATCTAGCTGGCCTGTCATAATACAAATAGACATTAGATCTAGCTGGTCTGCCATAATGTAATAGAGACATTAGATCTAGCTGGTCTGTCATAATATAATAGAGACAGTATATCTAGCTGGTCTGTCATAATATAATAGAGACAGTATATCTAGCTGGTCTGTCATAATATAATAGAGACAGTAGATCTAGCTGGTCTGTCATAATATAATAGAGAAATTAGATCTAGCTGGTCTGTCATAATATAATAGAGGCAGTAGATCTAGCTGGTCTGTCATTATATAATAGAGACAGTATATCTAGCTGGTCTGTCATAATATAATAGAGACAGTAGTTCTAGCTGGCCTGTAATAATATAAAAGAGACATTAGATCTAGCTGGTCTGCCATAATGTAATAGAGACAGTATATCTAGCTGGTCTGTCATAATATAATAGAGACAGTAGATCTAGCTGGTCTGTCATAATATAATAGAGACATTAGATCTAGCTGGTCTGCCATAATGTAATAGAGACATTAGATCTAGCTGGTCTGTCATAATATAATAGAGACAGTAGATCTAGCTGGTCTGTCATTATATAATAGAGACAGTAGATCTAGCTGGTCTGTCATAATATAATAGAGACATTAGATCTAGATGGTCTGCCATAATGTAATAGAGACATTAGATCTAGCTGGTCTGTCATAATATAATAGAGACAGTATATCTAGCTGGTCTGTCATAATATAATAGAGACATTAGATCTAGCTGGTCTGTCATAATATAATAGCGACAGTATATCTAGCTGGTCTGTCATAATATAATAGAGACAGTAGATCTAGCTGGTCTGTCATAATATAATAGAGACATTAGATCTAGCTGGTCTGTCATAATATAATAGAGACATTAGATCTAACTGGTCTGTCATAATGTAATAGAGACATTAGATCTAGCTGGTCTGTCATAATGTAATAGAGACATTAGATCTAGCTGGTCTGTCATAATATAATAGAGACATTAGATCTAGCTGGTCTGTCATAATATAATAGAGACATTAGATCTAGCTGGTCTGTCATTATATAATAGAGACATTAGATCTAGATGGTCTGTCATAATATAATAGAGACATTAGATCTAGCTGGTCTGTCATAATATAATAGAGACAGTATATCTAGCTGGTCTGTCATAATATAATAGAGACAGTAGATCTTGCTGGTCTGTCATAATATAATAGAGACAGTAGATCTAGCTGGTCTGTCATAATATAATAGAGACAGTAGATCTAGCTGGTCTGTCATAATATAATAGAGGCATTAGATCTAGCTGGTCTGTCATTTTATAATAGAGACAGTATATCTAGCTGGTCTGTCATAATATAATAGAGACAGTAGATCTAGCTGGCCTGTCATAATATAAAAGAGACATTAGATCTAGCTGGTCTGCCATAATGTAATAGAGACAGTATATCTAGCTGGTCTGTCATAATATAATAGAGACAGTAGATCTAGCTGGTCTGTCATAATATAATAGAGACAGTATATCTAGATGGTCTGTCATAATATAATAGAGACAGTAGATCTAGCTGGCCTGTCATAATATAATAGATACTGTAGATCTAGCTGGTCTGTCATAATATAATAGAGACATTAGATCTAGCTGGTCTGTCATAATGTAATAGAGACATTAGATCTAGCTGGTCTGTCATAATATAATAGAGACAGTATATCTAGCTGGTCTGTCATAATATAATAGAGACAGTAGATCTAGCTGGCCTGTCATAATATAATAGGTACTATAGATCTAGCTGGTCTGTCATAATATAATAGAGACATTAGATCTAGCTGGTATGTCATAATATAATAGAGACAGTAGATCTAGCTGGTCTGTCATAATATAATAGAGACATTAGATCTAGCTGGTCTGTCATAATATAATAGAGACATTAGATCTAGCTGGTCTGTCATAATATAATAGAGACAGTAGATCTAGCTGGTCTGTCATAATATAATAGAGACATTAGATCTAGATGGTCTGCCATAATGTAATAGAGACATTAGATCTAGCTGGTCTGTCATAATATAATAGAGACATTAGATCTAGCTGGTCTGTCATAATATAATAGAGACATTAGATCTAGCTGGTCTGTCATAATATAATAGAGACATTAGATCTAGCTGGTCTTTCATAATGTAATAGAGACATTAGATCTAGCTGGTCTGTCATAATGTAATAGAGACATTTGATCTAGCTGGTCTGTCATAATATAATAGAGACATTAGATCTAGCTGGTCTGTCATAATATAATAGATACAGTAGATCTAGCTGGTCTGTCATAGTATAATATAGACATTAGATCTAGCTGGTCTGTCATAATATAATAGAGACATTAGATCTAGCTGGTCTGTCATTATATAATAGAGACAGTAGATCTAGCTGGTCTGTCATAATATAATAGAGACATTAGATCTAGCTGTTCTGTCATAATGTAATAGAGACATTAGATCTAGCTGGTCTGTCATAATATAATAGAGACAGTAGATCTAGCTGGTCTGTCATAATATAATAGATACTGTAGATCTAGCTGGTCTGTCATAATATAATAGAGACATTAGATCTAGCTGGTCTGTCATAATATAATAGAGACAGTAGATCTAGCTGGCCTGTCGTAATATAATAGATTCTGTAGATCTAGCTGGTCTGTCATAATAAAATAGAGACATTAGATCTAGCTGGTCTGTCATAATATAATAGAGACAGTATATCTAGCTGGTCTGTCATAATGTAATAGAGACAGTAGATCTAGCTGGTCTGTCATAATATAATAGAGACTGTAGATCTAGCTGGTCTGTCATAATATAATAGAGACATTAGATCTAGCTGGTCTGTCATAATATAATAGAGACAGTAGATCTAGCTGGTCTGTCATAATATAATAGAGACATTAGATCTAGCTGGTCTGTCATAATATCATAGAGACATTAGATCTAGCTGGTCTGTCATAATATAATAGAGACAGTAGATCTAGCTGGTCTGTCATAATATAATAGATACTGTAGATCTAGCTGGTCTGTCATAATATAATAGAGACATTAGATCTAGCTGGTCTGCCATATTGTAATAGAGACATTAGATCTAGCTGGTCTGTCATAATATAATAGAGACAATATATCTAGCTGGTCTGTCATAATATAATAGAGACAGTAGATCTTGCTGGTCTGTCATAATATAATAGAGACATTAGATCTAGCTGGTCTGTCATAATATAATAGACACAGTATATCTAACTGGTCTGTCATTATATAATAGAGACAGTAGATCTAGCTGGTCTGTCATAATATAATAGATAAATTAGATCTAGCTGGTCTGTCATATTATAATAGAGACAGTAGATCTAGCTGGCCTGTCATAATTTAAAAGAGACATTAGATCTAGCTGGTCTGCCATAATGTAATAGAGACATTAGATCTAGCTGGTCTGTCATAATATAATAGAGACAGTATATCTAGCTGGTCTGTCATAATATAATAGAGACAGTAGATCTTGCTGGTCTGTCATAATATAATAGAGACATTAGATCTTGCTGGTCTGTCATAATATAATAGAGACAGTATATCTAGCTGGTCTGTCATAATATAATAGAGACAGTAGATCTAGCTGGTCTGTCATAATATAATAGAGACATTAGATCTAGCTGGTCTGTCATAATATAATAGAGACATTAGATCTAGCTGGTCTGTCATAATATAATAGAGACAGTAGATCTAGCTGGTCTGTCATAATATAATAGACACATTAGATCTAGCTGGTCTGTCATAATATAATAGAGACAGTAGATCTAGCTGGTCTGTCATAATATAATAGAGAAATTAGATCTAGCTGGTCTGTCATAATATAATAGAGGCAGTAGATCTAGCTGGTCTGTCATTATATAATTGAGACAGTAGATCTAGCTGGCCTGTCATAATACAAATAGACATTAGATCTAGCTGGTCTGCCATAATGTAATAGAGACATTAGATCTAGCTGGTCTGTCATAATATAATAGAGACAGTAGATCTAGCTGGTCTGTCATAATATAATAGAGACAGTAGATCTAGCTGGTCTGTCATAATATAATAGAGACAGTAGATCTAGCTGGTCTGTCATAATATAATAGAGAAATTAGATCTAGCTGGTCTGTCATAATATAATAGAGGCAGTAGATCTAGCTGGTCTGTCATAATATAATAGAGACAGTATATCTAGCTGGTCTGTCATAATATAATAGAGACAGTAGTTCTAGCTGGCCTGTAATAATATAAAAGAGACATTAGATCTAGCTGGTCTGCCATAATGTAATAGAGACAGTATATCTAGCTGGTCTGTCATAATATAATAGAGACAGTAGATCTAGCTGGCCTGTCATAATATAATAGAGACATTAGATCTAGCTGGTCTGCCATAATGTAATAGAGACATTAGATCTAGCTGGTCTGTCATAATATAATAGAGACAGTAGATCTAGCTAGTCTGTCATTATATAATAGAGACAGTAGATCTAGCTGGTCTGTCATAATATAATAGAGACATTAGATCTAGATGGTCTGCCATAATGTAATAGAGACATTAGATCTAGCTGGTCTGTCATAATATAATAGAGACAGTAGATCTAGCTGGTCTGTCATAATATAATAGAGACATTAGATCTAGCTGGTCTGTCATAATATAATAGCGACAGTATATCTAGCTGGTCTGTCATAATATAATAGAGACAGTAGATCTAGCTGGTCTGTCATAATATAATAGAGACATTAGATCTAGCTGGTCTGTCATAATATAATAGAGACAGTAGATCTAACTGGTCTGTCATAATGTAATAGAGACATTAGATCTAGCTGGTCTGTCATAATATAATAGAGACATTAGATCTAGCTGGTCTGTCATAATAAAATAGAGACATTAGATCTAGCTGGTCTGTCATAATATAATAGAGACAGTAGATCTAGCTGGTCTGTCATAATATAATAGAGACATTAGATCTAGCTGGTCTGCCATAATGTAATAGAGACATTAGATCTAGCTGGTCTGTCATAATATAATAGAGACAGTAGATCTAGCTGGTCTGTCATAATATAATAGAGACAGTAGATCTAGCTGGTCTGTCATAATATAATAGAGACATTAGATCTAGCTGGTCTGTCATAATATAATAGAGACAGTAGATCTAGCTGGTCTGTCATAATATAATAGAGGCATTAGATCTAGCTGGTCTGTCATAATATAATAGAGACAGTAGATCTAGCTGGTCTGTCATAATATAATAGAGACAGTAGATCTAGCTGGCCTGTAATAATATAAAAGAGACATTAGATCTAGCTGGTCTGCCATAATGTAATAGAGACAGTAGATCTAGCTGGTCTGTCATAATATAATAGAGACAGTAGATCTAGCTGGTCTGTCATAATATAATAGAGACAGTATATCTAGATGGTCTGTCATAATATAATAGAGACAGTAGATCTAGCTGGCCTGTCATAATATAATAGATACTGTAGATCTAGCTGGTCTGTCATAATATAATAGAGACATTAGATCTAGCTGGTCTGTCATAATGTAATAGAGACATTAGATCTAGCTGGTCTGTCATAATATAATAGAGACAGTATATCTAGCTGGTCTGTCATAATATAATAGAGACAGTAGATCTAGCTGGTCTGTCATAATATAATAGAGACAGTAGATCTAGCTGGCCTGTCATAATATAAAAGAGACATTAGATCTAGCTGGTCTTCCATAATGTAATAGAGACATTAGATCTAGCTGGTCTGCCATAATGTAATAGAGACATTAGATCTAGCTGGTCTGTCATAATATAATAGAGACAGTAGATCTAGCTGGTCTGTCATAATATAATAGAGACATTAGATCTAGATGGTCTGCCATAATGTAATAGAGACATTAGATCTAGCTGGTCTGTCATAATATAATAGAGACAGTATATCTAGCTGGTCTGTCATAATATAATAGAGACAGTAGATCTTGCTGGTCTGTCATAATATAATAGAGACAGTATATCTAGCTGGTCTGTCATAATATAATAGAGACAGTAGATCTAGCTGGTCTGTCATAATATAATAGAGGCATTAGATCTAGCTGGTCTGTCATTATATAATAGAGACAGTATATCTAGCTGGTCTGTCATAATATAATAGAGACAGTAGATCTAGCTGGCCTGTCATAATATAAAAGAGACATTAGATCTAGCTGGTCTGCCATAATGTAATAGAGACAGTATATCTAGCTGGTCTGTCATAATATAATAGAGACAGTAGATCTAGCTGGTCTGTCATAATATAATAGAGACAGTAGATCTAGCTGGTCTGTCATAATATAATAGAGACAGTAGATCTAGCTGGCCTGTCATAATATAATAGATACTGTAGATCTAGCTGGTCTGTCATAATATAATAGAGACATTAGATCTAGCTGGTCTGTCATAATGTAATAGAGACATTAGATCTAGCTGGTCTGTCATAATATAATAGAGACAGTAGATCTAGCTGGTCTGTCATAATATAATAGAGACAGTAGATCTAGCTGGTCTGTCATAATATAATAGAGACAGTAGATCTAGCTGGCCTGTCATAATATAAAAGAGACATTAGATCTAGCTGGTCTGCCATAATGTAATAGAGACATTAGATCTAGCTGGTCTGCCATAATGTAATAGAGACATTAGATCTAGCTGGTCTGTCATAATATAATAGAGACAGTAGATCTAGCTGGTCTGTCATAATATAATAGAGACAGTATATCTAGATGGTCTGTCATAATATAATAGAGACAGTAGATCTAGCTGGCCTGTCATAATATAATAGATACTGTAGATCTAGCTGGTCTGTCATAATATAATAGAGACATTAGATCTAGCTGGTCTGTCATAATGTAATAGAGACATTAGATCTAGCTGGTCTGTCATAATATAATAGAGACAGTATATCTAGCTGGTCTGTCATAATATAATAGAGACAGTAGATCTTGCTGGTCTGTCATAATATAATAGAGACATTAGATCTAGCTGGTCTGTCATAATATAATAGAGACAGTAGATCTAGCTGGCCTGTCATAATATAAAAGAGACATTAGATCTAGCTGGTCTGCCATAATGTAATAGAGACATTAGATCTAGCTGGTCTGTCATAATATAATAGAGACAGTATATCTAGCTGGTCTGTCATAATATAATAGAGACTGTAGATCTTGCTGGTCTGTCATAATATAATAGAGACATTAGATCTAGCTGGTCTGTCATAATATAATAGAGACAGTATATCTAGCTGGTCTGTCATACTATAATAGAGACAGTAGATCTAGCTGGTCTGTCATTTTATAATAGAGACAGTATATCTAGCTGGTCTGTCATAATATAATAGAGACAGTAGATCTAGCTGGCCTGTAATAATATAAAAGAGACATTAGATCTAGCTGGTCTGCCATAATGTAATAGAGACAGTATATCTAGCTGGTCTGTCATAATATAATAGAGACAGTAGATCTAGCTGGCCTGTCATAATATAATAGAGACATTAGATCTAGCTGGTCTGCCATAATGTAATAGAGACATTAGATCTAGCTGGTCTGTCATAATATAATAGAGGCAGTAGATCTAGCTAGTCTGTCATTATATAATAGAGACAGTATATCTAGCTGGTCTGTCATAATATAATAGAGACAGTAGATCTTGCTGGTCTGTCATAATATAATAGAGACATTAGATCTAGCTGGTCTGTCATAATATAATAGAGACAGTAGATCTAGCTGGTCTGCCATAATATAATAGAGACAGTAGATCTAGCTGGTCTGTCATAATATAATAGAGACAGTATATCTAGCTGGTCTGTCATAATATAATAGAGACAGTAGATCTAGCTGGCCTGTAATAATATAAAAGAGACATTAGATCTAGCTGGTCTGCCATAATGTAATAGAGACAGTATATCTAGCTGGTCTGTCATAATATAATAGAGACAGTAGATCTAGCTGGCCTGTCATAATATAATAGAGACATTAGATCTAGCTGGTCTGCCATAATGTAATAGAGACATTAGATCTAGCTGGTCTGTCATAATATAATAGAGGCAGTAGATCTAGCTAGTCTGTCATTATATAATAGAGACAGTAGATCTAGCTGGTCTGTCATAATATAATAGAGACATTAGATCTAGATGGTCTGCCATAATGTAATAGAGACATTAGATCTAGCTGGTCTGTCATAATATAATAGAGACAGTATATCTAGCTGGTCTGTCATAATATAATAGAGACAGTAGATCTTGCTGGTCTGTCATAATATAATAGAGACAGTAGATCTAGCTGGTCTGTCATAATATAATAGAGACAGTAGATCTAGCTGGTCTGTCATAATATAATAGAGACATTAGATCTAGCTGGTCTGTCATAATATAATATAGGCAGTAGATCTAGCTGGTCTGTCATAATATAATAGAGACATTAGATCTAGCTGGTCTGTCATAATATAATAGAGACATTAGATCTAGCTGGTATGTCATAATATAATAGAGACAGTATATCTAGCTGGTCTGTCATAATATAATAGAGACAGTAGATCTAGCTGGCCTGTCATAATATAATAGGTACTATAGATCTAGCTGGTCTGTCATAATACAATAGAGACATTAGATCTAGCTGGTCTGTCATAATATAATAGACACAGTAGATCTAGCTGGTCTGTCATAATATAATAGAGACATTAGATCTAGCTGGTCTGTCATAATATAATAGAGGCAGTAGATCTAGCTGGTCTGTCATTATATAATAGAGACAGTAGATCTAGCTGGTCTGTCATAATATAATAGAGACATTAGATCTAGCTGGTCTGCCATAATGTAATAGAGACATTAGATCTAGCTGGTCTGTCATAATATAATAGAGACAGTATATCTAGCTGGTCTGTCATAATATAATAGAGACAGTAGATCTTGCTGGTCTGTCATAATATAATAGAGACATTAGATCTAGCTGGTCTTTCATAATGTAATAGAGACATTAGATCTAGCTGGTCTGTCATAATGTAATAGAGACATTTGATCTAGCTGGCCTGTCATAATATAATAGAGACAGTAGATCTAGCTGGTCTGTCATAATATAATAGATACAGTAGATCTAGCTGGCCTGTCTTAGTATAATAGAGACATTAGATCTAGCTGGTCTGTCATATTATAATAGAGGCAGTAGATCTAGCTGGTCTGTCATTATATAATAGAGACAGTATATCTAGCTGGTCTGTCATAATATAATAGAGACAGTAGATCTAGCTGTTCTGTCATAATGTAATAGAGACATTAGATCTAGCTGGTCTGTCATAATATAATAGAGACAGTATATCTAGCTGGTCTGTCATAATATAATAGATACTGTAGATCTAGCTGGTCTGTCATAATATAATAGAGACATTAGATCTAGCTGGTCTGTCATAATATAATAGAGACAGTAGATCTAGCTGGCCTGTCGTAATATAATAGATTCTGTAGATCTAGCTGGTCTGTCATAATAAAATAGAGACATTAGATCTAGCTGGTCTGTCATAATATAATAGAGACAGTATATCTAGCTGGTCTGTCATAATGTAATAGAGACAGTAGATCTAGCTGGCCTGTCATAATATAATAGATACTGTAGATCTAGCTGGTCTGTCATAATATAATAGAGACATTAGATCTAGCTGGTCTGTCATAATATAATAGAGACAGTATATCTAGCTGGTCTGTCATAATATAATAGAGACAGTAGATCTAGCTGGTCTGTCATAATATCATAGAGACATTAGATCTAGCTGGTCTGTCATAATATAATAGAGACAGTAGATCTAGCTGGTCTGTCATAATATAATAGATACTGTAGATCTAGCTGGTCTGTCATAATATAATAGAGACATTAGATCTAGCTGGTCTGCCATATTGTAATAGAGACATTAGATCTAGCTGGTCTGTCATAATATAATAGAGACAGTATATCTAGCTGGTCTGTCATAATATAATAGAGACAGTAGATCTAGCTGGTCTGTCATAATATAATAGAGACATTAGATCTAGCTGGTCTGTCATAATATAATAGAGACAGTATATCTAACTGGTCTGTCATTATATAATAGAGACAGTAGATCTAGCTGGTCTGTCATAATATAATAGATAAATTAGATCTAGCTGGTCTGTCATATTATAATAGAGACAGTAGATCTAGCTGGCCTGTCATAATATAAAAGAGACATTAGATCTAGCTGGTCTGCCATAATGTAATAGAGACATTAGATCTAGCTGGTCTGTCATAATATAATAGAGACAGTATATCTAGCTGGTCTGTCATAATATAATAGAGACAGTAGATCTAGCTGGTCTGTCATAATATAATAGAGACATTAGATCTTGCTGGTCTGTCATAATATAATAGAGACAGTATATCTAGCTGGTCTGTCATAATATAATAGAGACAGTAGATCTAGCTGGTCTGTCATAATATAATAGAGACATTAGATCTAGCTGGTCTGTCATAATATAATAGAGACATTAGATCTAGCTGGTCTGTCATAATGTAATAGAGACATTAGATCTAGCTGGTCTGTCATAATATAATAGAGACATTAGATCTAGCTGGTCTGTCATAATATAATAGAGACAGTAGATCTAGCTGGTCTGTCATAATATAATAGAGAAATTAGATCTAGCTGGTCTGTCATATTATAATAGAGGCAGTAGATCTAGCTGGTCTGTCATTATATAATTGAGACAGTAGATCTAGCTGGCCTGTCATAATACAAATAGACATTAGATCTAGCTGGTCTGTCATAATGTAATAGAGACATTAGATCTAGCTGGTCTGTCATAATATAATAGAGACAGTATATCTAGCTGGTCTGTCATAATATAATAGAGACAGTATATCTAGCTGGTCTGTCATAATATAATAGAGACAGTAGTTCTAGCTGGCCTGTCATAATATAAAAGAGACATTAGATCTAGCTGGTCTGTCATAATGTAATAGAGACAGTATATCTAGCTGGTCTGTCATAATATAATAGAGACAGTAGATCTAGCTGGCCTGTCATAATATAATAGAGACATTAGATCTAGCTGGTCTGCCATAATGTAATAGAGACATTAGATCTAGCTGGTCTGTCATAATATAATAGAGGCAGTAGATCTAGCTAGTCTGTCATTATATAATAGAGACAGTAGATCTAGCTGGTCTGTCATAATATAATAGAGACATTAGATCTAGATGGTCTGCCATAATGTAATAGAGACATTAGATCTAGCTGGTCTGTCATAATATAATAGAGACAGTAGATCTAGCTGGTCTGTCATAATATAATAGAGACAGTAGATCTAGCTGGTCTGTCATAATATAATAGCGACAGTATATCTAGCTGGTCTGTCATAATATAATAGAGACAGTAGATCTAGCTGGTCTGTCATAATATTATAGAGAAATTAGATCTAGCTGGTCTGTCATAATATAATAGAGGCAGTAGATCTAACTGGTCTGTCATAATGTAATAGAGACATTAGATCTAGCTGGTCTGTCATAATATAATAGAGACATTAGATCTAGCTGGTCTGTCATAATAAAATAGAGACATTAGATCTAGCTGGTCTGTCATAATATAATAGAGACAGTAGATCTAGCTGGTCTGTCATAATATAATAGAGACAGTAGTTCTAGCTGGCCTGTAATAATATAAAAGAGACATTAGATCTAGCTGGTCTGCCATAATGTAATAGAGACAGTATATCTAGCTGGTCTGTCATAATATAATAGAGACAGTAGATCTAGCTGGCCTGTCATAATATAATAGAGACATTAGATCTAGCTGGTCTGCCATAATGTAATAGAGACATTAGATCTAGCTGGTCTGTCATAATATAATAGAGGCAGTAGATCTAGCTGGTCTGTCATTATATAATAGAGACAGTAGATCTAGCTGGTCTGTCATAATATAATAGAGACATTAGATCTAGATGGTCTGCCATAATGTAATAGAGACATTAGATCTAGCTGGTCTGTCATAATATAATAGAGACAGTAGATCTAGCTGGTCTGTCATAATATAATAGAGACATTAGATCTAGCTGGTCTGTCATAATATAATAGCGACAGTATATCTAGCTGGTCTGTCATAATATAATAGAGACAGTAGATCTAGCTGGTCTGTCATAATATAATAGAGACATTAGATCTAGCTGGTCTGTCATAATATAATAGAGGCAGTAGATCTAACTGGTCTGTCATAATGTAATAGAGACATTAGATCTAGCTGGTCTGTCATAATATAATAGAGACATTAGATCTAGCTGGTCTGTCATAATAAAATAGAGACATTAGATCTAGCTGGTCTGTCATAATATAATAGAGACAGTAGATCTAGCTGGTCTGTCATAATATAATAGAGACATTAGATCTAGATGGTCTGCCATAATGTAATAGAGACATTAGATCTAGCTGGTCTGTCATAATATAATAGAGACAGTATATCTAGCTGGTCTGTCATAATATAATAGAGACAGTAGATCTAGCTGGTCTGTCATAATATAATAGAGACATTAGATCTTGCTGGTCTGTCATAATATAATAGAGACAGTATATCTAGCTGGTCTGTCATAATATAATAGATAAATTAGATCTAGCTGGTCTGTCATATTATAATAGAGGCAGTAGATCTAGCTGGTCTGTCATTATATAATAGAGACAGTATATCTAGCTGGTCTGTCATAATATAATAGAGACAGTAGATCTAGCTGGCCTGTCATAATATAAAAGAGACATTAGATCTAGCTGGTCTGCCATAATGTAATAGAGACATTAGATCTAGCTGGTCTGTCATAATATAATAGAGACAGTATATCTAGCTGGTCTGTCATAATATAATAGAGACAGTAGATCTAGCTGGTCTGTCATAATATAATAGAGACATTAGATCTAGCTGGTCTGTCATAATATAATAGAGACAGTATATCTAGCTGGTCTGTCATAATATAATAGAGACAGTAGATCTAGCTGGTCTGTCATAATATAATAGAGAAATTAGATCTAGCTGGTCTGTCATAATATAATAGAGACAGTAGATCTAGCTGGTCTGTCATAATATAATAGAGACAGTAGATCTAGCTGGTCTGTCATAATATAATAGCGACAGTATATCTAGCTGGTCTGTCATAATATAATAGAGACAGTAGATCTAGCTGGTCTGTCATAATATAATAGAGACATTAGATCTAGCTGGTCTGTCATAATATAATAGAGGCAGTAGATCTAGCTGGTCTGTCATAATGTAATAGAGACATTAGATCTAGCTGGTCTGTCATAATATAATAGAGACATTAGATCTAGCTGGTATGTCATAATATAATAGAGACAGTATATCTAGCTGGTCTGTCATAATATAATAGAGACAGTAGATCTAGCTGGCCTGTCATAATATAATATATACTGTAGATCTAGCTGGTCTGTCATAATAAAATAGAGACATTAGATCTAGCTGGTATGTCATAATATAATAGAGACAGTAGATCTAGCTGGTCTGTCATAATATAATAGAGACATTAGATCTAGCTGGTCTGTCATAATATAATAAAGGCAGTAGATCTAGCTGGTCTGCCATAATGTAATAGAGACATTAGATCTAGCTGGTCTGTCATAATATAATAGAGACAGTATATGTAGCTGGTCTGTCATAATAAAATAGAGACAGTAGATCTTGCTGGTCTGTCATAATATAATAGAGACATTAGATCTTGCTGGTCTGTCATAATATAATAGAGACAGTATATCTAGCTGGTCTGTCATTATATAATAGAGACAGTAGATCTAGCTGGTCTGTCATAATATAATAGATAAATTAGATCTAGCTGGTCTGTCATATTATAATAGAGGCAGTAGATCTAGCTGGTCTGTCATTATATAATTGAGACAGTATATCTAGCTGGTCTGTCATAATATAATAGAGACAGTAGATCTAGCTGGCCTGTCATAATATAAAAGAGACATTAGATCTAGCTGGTCTGCCATAATGTAATAGAGACATTAGATCTAGCTGGTCTGTCATAATATAATAGAGACAGTATATCTAGCTGGTCTGTCATAATATAATAGAGACAGTAGATCTTGCTGGTCTGTCATAATATAATAGAGACATTAGATCTAGCTGGTCTGTCATAATATAATAGAGACAGTATATCTAGCTGGTCTGTCATAATATAATAGAGACAGTAGATCCAGCTGGTCTGTCATAATATAATAGAGACAGTAGATCTAGCTGGTCTGTCATAATATAATAGAGGCAGTAGATCTAGCTGGTCTGTCATTTTATAATAGAGACAGTATATCTAGCTGGTCTGTCATATTTTAATAGAGACATTAGATCTAGCTGGTCTGTCATAATATAATAGAGACAGTATATCTAGCTGGTCTGTCATAATATAATAGAGACAGTAGATCTTGCTGGTCTGTCATAATATAATAGAGACATTAGATCTAGCTGGTCTGTCATAATATAATAGAGACAGTAGATCTAGCTGGTCTGTCATAATATAATAGAGACATTAGATCTAGCTGGTCTGTCATAATATAATAGAGGCAGTAGATCTAGCTGGTCTGTCATTATATAATAGAGACAGTAGATCTAGCTGGTCTGTCATAATATAATAGAGACATTAGATCTAGCTGGTCTGTCATAATATAATAGAGACAGTAGATCTAGCTGGTCTGTCATAATATAATAGAGACAGTAGATCTAGCTGGCCTGTCATAATATAATAGATACTGTAGATCTAGCTGGTCTGTCATAATATAATAGAGACATTAGATCTAGCTGGTATGTCATAATATAATAGAGACAGTATATCTAGCTGGTCTGTCATAATATAATAGAGACATTAGATCTAGCTGGTCTGTCATAATATAATAGAGACAGTAGATCTAGCTGGTCTGCCATAATGTAATAGAGACATTAGATCTAGCTGGTCTGTCATAATATAATAGAGACAGTATATCTAGCTGGTCTGTCATAATAAAATAGAGACAGTAGATCTAGCTGGTCTGTCATAATATAATAGAGACATTAGATCTTGCTGGTCTGTCATAATATAATAGAGACAGTATATCTAGCTGGTCTGTCATTATATAATAGAGACAGTAGATCTAGCTGGTCTGTCATAATATAATAGATAAATTAGATCTAGCTGGTCTGTCATATTATAATAGAGGCAGTAGATCTAGCTGGTCTGTCATTATATAATTGAGACAGTATATCTAGCTGGTCTGTCATAATATAATAGAGACAGTAGATCTAGCTGGCCTGTCATAATATAAAAGAGACATTAGATCTAGCTGGTCTGCCATAATGTAATAGAGACATTAGATCTAGCTGGTCTGTCATAATATAATAGAGACAGTATATCTAGCTGGTCTGTCATAATATAATAGAGACAGTAGATCTTGCTGGTCTGTCATAATATAATAGAGACATTAGATCTAGCTGGTCTGTCATAATATAATAGAGACAGTATATCTAGCTGGTCTGTCATAATATAATAGAGACAGTAGATCCAGCTGGTCTGTCATAATATAATAGAGGCAGTAGATCTAGCTGGTCTGTCATTTTATAATAGAGACAGTATATCTAGCTGGTCTGTCATATTTTAATAGAGACATTAGATCTAGCTGGTCTGTCATAATATAATAGAGACAGTATATCTAGCTGGTCTGTCATAATATAATAGAGACAGTAGATCTTGCTGGTCTGTCATAATATAATAGAGACATTAGATCTAGCTGGTCTGTCATAATATAATAGAGACAGTAGATCTAGCTGGTCTGTCATAATATAATAGAGAAATTAGATCTAGCTGGTCTGTCATATTATAATAGAGGCAGTAGATCTAGCTGGTCTGTCATTATATAATTGAGACAGTAGATCTAGCTGGCCTGTCATAATATAAAAGAGACATTAGATCTAGCTGGTCTGCCAAAATGTAATAGAGACATTAGATCTAGCTGGTCTGTCATAATATAATAGAGACAGTAGATCTAGCTGGTCTGTCATAATATAATAGAGACAGTATATCTAGCTGGTCCGTCATAATATAATAGAGACAGTAGATCTAGCTGGTCTGTCATAATATAATAGAGACATTAGATCTAGCTGGTCTGTCATAATATAATAGAGGCAGTAGATCTAGCTGGTCTGTCATTTTATAATAGAGACAGTATATCTAGCTGGTCTGTCATAATATAATAGAGACAGTAGATCTAGCTGGCCTGTCATAATATAATAGATACATTAGATCTAGCTGGTCTGCCATAATGTAATAGAGACAGTATATCTAGCTGGTCTGTCATAATATAATAGAGACAGTAGATCTAGCTGGTCTGTCATAATATAATAGAGACATTAGATCTAGCTGGTCTGCCATAATGTAATAGAGACATTAGATCTAGCTGGTCTGTCATAATATAATAGAGGCAGTAGATCTTGCTAGTCTGTCATTATATAATAGAGACAGTAGATCTAGCTGGTCTGTCATAATATAATAGAGACATTAGATCTAGCTGGTCTGCCATAATGTAATAGAGACATTAGATCTAGCTGGTCTGTCATAATATAATAGAGACAGTATATCTAGCTGGTCTGTCATAATGTAATAGAGACATTAGATCTAGCTGGTGTGTCATAATATAATAGAGACAGTATATCTAGCTGGTCTGTCATAATATAATAGAGACAGTATATCTAGCTGGTCTGTCATAATATAATAGAGACAGTAGATCTAGCTGGTCTGTCATAATATAATAGAGACATTAGATCTAGCTGGTCTGTCATAATATAATAGAGGCAGTAGATCTAGCTGGTCTGTCATTATATAATAGAGACAGTAGATCTAGCTGGTCTGTCATAATATAATAGAGACATTAGATCTAGCTGGTCTGCCATAATGTAATAGAGACATTAGATCTAGCTGGTCTGTCATATTATAATAGAGGCAGTAGATCTAGCTGGTCTGTCATTATATAATAGAGACAGTATATCTAGCTGGTCTGTCATAATTTAATAGAGATAGTAGATCTATTTGGCCTGTCATAATATAATAGAGACATTAGATCTAGCTGGTCTGCCATAATGTAATAGAGACATTAGATCTAGCTGGTCTGTCATAATATAATAGAGACAGTATATCTAGCTGGTCTGTCATAATATAATAGAGACATTAGATCTTACTGGTCTGTCATAATATAATAGAGACATTAGATCTAGCTGGTCTGTCATAATATAATAGAGACAGTATATCTAGCTGGTCTGTCATAATATAATAGAGACAGTAGATCTAGCTGGTCTGTCATAATATAATAGAGAAATTAGATCTAGCTGGTCTGTCATAATATAATAGAGGCAGCAGATCTAGCTGGTCTGTCATAATATAATAGAGACATTAGATCTAGCTGGTCTGCCATAATGTAATAGAGACATTAGATCTAGCTGGTCTGTCATAATATAATAGAGACAGTATATCTAGCTGGTCTGTCATAATATAATAGAGACAGTAGATCTTACTGGTCTGTCATAATATAATAGAGACATTAGATCTAGCTGGTCTGTCATAATATAATAGAGACAGTATATCTAGCTGGTCTGTCATAATATAATAGAGACAGTAGATCTAGCTGGTCTGTCATAATATAATAGAGAAATTAGATCTAGCTGGTCTGTCATAATATAATAGAGGCAGCAGATCTAGCTGGTCTGTCATTATATAATAGAGACAGTATATCTAGCTGGTCTGTCATAATATAATAGAGACAGTAGATCTAGCTGGTCTGTCATAATATAATAGAGACATTAGATCTAGCTGGTCTGCCATAATTATATAGAGACATTAGATCTAGCTGGTCTGTCATAATATAATAGAGACAGTAGATATAGCTGGTCTGTCATAATATAATAGAGACAGTATATCTAGATGGTCTGTCATAATATAATAGAGACAGTAGATCTAGCTGGTCTGTCATAATATAATAGAGACATTAGATCTAGCTGGTCTGTCATAATATAATAGAGACAGTATATCTAGCTGGTCTGTCATAATGTAATAGAGACATTAGATCTAGCTGGTGTGTCATAATATAATAGAGACAGTATATCTAGCTGGTCTGTCATAATATAATAGAGACAGTATATCTAGCTGGTCTGTCATAATATAATAGAGACAGTAGATCTAGCTGGTCTGCCATAATGTAATAGAGACATTAGATCTAGCTGGTCTGTCATATTATAATAGAGGCAGTAGATCTAGCTGGTCTGTCATTATATAATAGAGACAGTATATCTAGCTGGTCTGTCATAATTTAATAGAGATAGTAGATCTATTTGGCCTGTCATAATATAATAGAGACATTAGATCTAGCTGGTCTGCCATAATGTAATAGAGACATTAGATCTAGCTGGTCTGTCATAATATAATAGAGACAGTATATCTAGCTGGTCTGTCATAATATAATAGAGACATTAGATCTTACTGGTCTGTCATAATATAATAGAGACATTAGATCTAGCTGGTCTGTCATAATATAATAGAGACAGTATATCTAGCTGGTCTGTCATAATATAATAGAGACATTAGATCTTACTGGTCTGTCATAATATAATAGAGACATTAGATCTAGCTGGTCTGTCATAATATAATAGAGACAGTAGATCTAGCTGGTCTGTCATAATATAATAGAGACAGTAGATCTAGCTGGTCTGTCATAATATAATAGAGAAATTAGATCTAGCTGGTCTGTCATAATATAATAGAGACAGTATATCTAGCTGGTCTGTCATAATATAATAGAGACAGTAGATCTAGCTGGTCTGTCATAATATAATAGAGACATTAGATCTAGCTGGTCTGTCATAATATAATAGAGGCAGTAGATCTAGCTGGTCTGTCATTATATAATAGAGACAGTAGATCTAGCTGGTCTGTCATAATATAATAGAGACAGTAGATCTAGCTGGTCTGTCATAATATAATAGAGACATTAGATCTAGCTGGTCTGCCATAATTATATAGAGACATTAGATCTAGCTGGTCTGTCATAATATAATAGAGACAGTAGATATAGCTGGTCTGTCATAATATAATAGAGACAGTATATCTAGATGGTCTGTCATAATATAATAGAGACAGTAGATCTAGCTGGTCTGTCATAATATAATAGAGACATTAGATCTAGCTGGTCTGTCATAATATAATAGAGACAGTAGATCTAGCTGGTCTGTCATAATGTAATAGAGACATTAGATCTAGCTGGTGTGTCATAATATAATAGAGACAGTATATCTAGCTGGTCTGTCATAATATAATAGAGACAGTATATCTAGCTGGTCTGTCATAATATAATAGAGACAGTAGATCTAGCTGGTCTGTCATAATATAATAGAGACATTAGATCTAGCTGGTCTGTCATAATATAATAGAGGCAGTAGATCTAGCTGGTCTGTCATTATATAATAGAGACAGTATATCTAGCTGGTCTGTCATAATTTAATAGAGATAGTAGATCTATTTGGCCTGTCATAATATAATAGAGACATTAGATCTAGCTGGTCTGCCATAATGTAATAGAGACATTAGATCTAGCTGGTCTGTCATAATATAATAGAGACAGTATATCTAGCTGGTCTGTCATAATATAATAGAGACATTAGATCTTACTGGTCTGTCATAATATAATAGAGACATTAGATCTAGCTGGTCTGTCATAATATAATAGAGACAGTATATCTAGCTGGTCTGTCATAATATAATAGAGACATTAGATCTTACTGGTCTGTCATAATATAATAGAGACATTAGATCTAGCTGGTCTGTCATAATATAATAGAGACAGTATATCTAGCTGGTCTGTCATAATATAATAGAGACATTAGATCTTACTGGTCTGTCATAATATAATAGAGACAGTATATCTAGCTGGTCTGTCATAATATAATAGAGACATTAGATCTTACTGGTCTGTCATAATATAATAGAGACATTAGATCTAGCTGGTCTGTCATAATATAATAGAGACAGTATATCTAGCTGGTCTGTCATAATATAATAGAGACAGTAGATCTAGCTGGTCTGTCATAATATAATAGAGAAATTAGATCTAGCTGGTCTGTCATAATATAATAGAGGCAGCAGATCTAGCTGGTCTGTCATAATATAATAGAGACATTAGATCTAGCTGGTCTGCCATAATGTAATAGAGACATTAGATCTAGCTGGTCTGTCATAATATAATAGAGACAGTATATCTAGCTGGTCTGTCATAATATAATAGAGACAGTAGATCTTACTGGTCTGTCATAATATAATAGAGACATTAGATCTAGCTGGTCTGTCATAATATAATAGAGACAGTATATCTAGCTGGTCTGTCATAATATAATAGAGACAGTAGATCTAGCTGGTCTGTCATAATATAATAGAGAAATTAGATCTAGCTGGTCTGTCATAATATAATAGAGGCAGCAGATCTAGCTGGTCTGTCATTATATAATAGAGACAGTATATCTAGCTGGTCTGTCATAATATAATAGAGACAGTAGATCTAGCTGGTCTGTCATAATATAATAGAGACATTAGATCTAGCTGGTCTGCCATAATTATATAGAGACATTAGATCTAGCTGGTCTGTCATAATATAATAGAGACAGTAGATATAGCTGGTCTGTCATAATATAATAGAGACAGTATATCTAGATGGTCTGTCATAATATAATAGAGACAGTAGATCTAGCTGGTCTGTCATAATATAATAGAGACATTAGATCTAGCTGGTCTGTCATAATATAATAGAGACAGTATATCTAGCTGGTCTGTCATAATGTAATAGAGACATTAGATCTAGCTGGTGTGTCATAATATAATAGAGACAGTATATCTAGCTGGTCTGTCATAATATAATAGAGACAGTATATCTAGCTGGTCTGTCATAATATAATAGAGACAGTAGATCTAGCTGGTCTGCCATAATGTAATAGAGACATTAGATCTAGCTGGTCTGTCATAATATAATAGAGGCAGTAGATCTAGCTGGTCTGTCATTATATAATAGAGACAGTAGATCTAGCTGGTCTGTCATAATATAATAGAGACATTAGATCTAGCTGGTCTGTCATAATATAATAGAGACATTAGATCTAGCTGGCCTGTCATAATATGATAGAGACATTAGATCTAGCTGGTCTGCCATAATGTAATAGAGACATTAGATCTAGCTGGTCTGTCATAATATAATAGAGACAGTATATCTAGCTGGTATGTCATAATATAATAGAGACAGTAGATCTAGCTGGCCTGTCATAATATAATAGATACTGTAGATCTAGCTGGTCTGTCATAATATAATAGAGACATTAGATATAGCTGGTCTGTCATAATGTAATAGAGACAGTATATCTAGCTGGTCTGTCATAATATAATAGAGACATTAGTCCTGATGGTCTGTCATAATGTAATAGAGACATTAGATCTAGCTGGTCTGTCATAATATAATAGAGACAGTAGATCTAGCTGGCCTGTCATAATATAATAGATACTGTAGATCTAGCTGGTCTGTCATAATAAAATAGAGACATTAGATCTAGCTGGTCTGTCATAATATAATAGAGACAGTATATCTAGCTGGTCTGTCAAAATATAATAGAGACAGTATATCTAGCTGGTCTGTCATAATATAATAGAGACATTAGATCTAGCTGGTCTGTCATAATATAATAGAGGCAGTAGATCTAGCTGGTCTGTCATTATATAATAGAGACAGTAGATCTAGCTGGTCTGTCATAATATAATAGAGACATTAGATCTAGCTGGTCTGCCATAATGTAATCGAGACATTAGATCTAGCTGGTCTGTCATAATATAATAGAGACAGTAGATCTAGCTGGTCTGTCATAATGTAATAGAGACATTAGATCTAGCTGGTCTGTCATAATATAATAGAGACAGTAGATCTAGCTGGCCTGTCATAATATAATAGATACTGTAGATCTAGCTGGTCTGTCATAATAAAATAGAGACATTAGATCTAGCTGGTCTGTCATAATATAATAGAGACAGTATATCTAGCTGGTCTGTCATAATATAATAGAGACAGTAGATCTAGCTGGTCTGTCATAATATAATAGAGAAATTAGATCTAGCTGGTCTGTCATAATATAATAGAGACAGTAGATCTAGCTGGTCTGTCATTATATAATAGAGACAGTAGATCTAGCTGGTCTGTCATAATATAATAGAGACATTAGATCTAGCTGGTCTGTCATAATGTAATAGAGACATAAGATCTAGCTGGTCTGTCATAATATAATAGAGACAGTAGATCTAGCTGGTCTGTCATAATATAATAGAGACATTAGATCTAGCTGGTCTGTCATAATATAATAGAGACATTAGATCTAGCTGGTCTGTCATAATATAATAGAGGCAGTAGATCTAGCTGGTCTGTCATTATATAATAGAGACAGTATATCTAGCTGGTCTGTCATAATATAATAGAGACAGTAGATCTAGCTGTTCTGTCATAATGTAATAGAGACATTAGATCTAGCTGGTCTGTCATAATATAATAGAGACATTAGATCTAGCTGGTCTGTCATAATATAATAGAGACATTAGATCTAGCTGGCCTGTCATAATATAATAGATACTGTAGATCTAGCTGGTCTGTCATAATATAATAGAGACATTAGTTCTAGCTGGTCTGTCATAATATAATAGAGACAGTAGATCTAGCTGGTCTGTCATAATATAATAGAGACTGTAGATCTAGCTGGTCTGTCATAATATAATAGAGACATTAGATCTAGCTGGTCTGTCATAATATAATAGAGACAGTAGATCTAGCTGGCCTGTCATAATATAATAGATACTGTAGATCTAGCTGGTCTGTCATAATAAAATAGAGACATTAGATCTAGCTGGTCTGTCATAATATAATAGAGACAGTATATCTAGCTGGTCTGTCATAATGTAATAGAGACAGTAGATCTAGCTGGTCTGTAATAATATAATAGAGACATTAGATCTAGCTGGTCTGTCATAATATAATAGAGACATTAGATCTAGCTGGTCTGTCATAATATAATAGAGACATTAGATCTAGCTGGTCTGTCATAATATAATAGAGACATTAGATCTAGCTGGTCTGTCATAATATAATAGAGACATTAGATCTAGCTGGTCTGTGATAATATAATAGAGACATTAGATCTAGCTGGTCTGTCATAATATAATAGAGACAGTAGATCTAGCTGGTCTGTCATAATATAATAGAGACATTAGATCTAGCTGGTCTGTCATAATATAATAGAGACAGTAGATCTAGCTGGTCTGTCATAATATATTAGAGAAATTAGATCTAGCTGGTCTGTCATATTATAATAGAGGCAGTAGATCTAGCTGGTCTGTCATTATATAATAGAGACAGTATATCTAGCTGGTCTGTCATAATTTAATAGAGATAGTAGATCTATTTGGCCTGTCATAATATAATAGAGACATTAGATCTAGCTGGTCTGCCATAATGTAATAGAGACATTAGATCTAGCTGGTCTGTCATAATATAATAGAGACAGTATATCTAGCTGGTCTGTCATAATATAATAGAGACAGTAGATCTTACTGGTCTGTCATAATATAATAGAGACATTAGATCTAGCTGGTCTGTCATAATATAATAGAGACAGTAGATCTAGCTGGTCTGTCATAATATAATAGAGACAGTAGATCTAGCTGGTCTGTCATAATATAATAGAGACATTAGATCTAGCTGGTCTGTCATAATATAATAGAGGCAGCAGATCTAGCTGGTCTGTCATTATATAATAGAGACAGTACATCTAGCTGGTCTGTCATAATATAATAGAGACAGTAGATCTAGCTGGTCTGTCATAATATAATAGAGACATTAGATCTAGCTGGTCTGCCATAATGTAATAGAAACATTAGATCTAGCTGGTCTGTCATAATATAATAGAGACAGTAGATATAGCTGGTCTGTCATAATATAATAGAGACATTAGATCTAGCTGGTCTGTCATAATATAATAGAGACATTAGATCTAGCTGGTCTGTCATAATATAATAGAGACATTAGATCTAGCTGGTCTGCCATAATGTAATAGAGACATTAGATCTAGCTGGTCTGTCATAATATAATAGAGACAGTATATCTAGCTGGTCTGTCATAATATAATAGAGACAGTAGATCTTACTGGTCTGTCATAATATAATAGAGACATTAGATCTAGCTGGTCTGTCATAATATAATAGAGACAGTATATCTAGCTGGTCTGTCATAATATAATAGAGACAGTAGATCTAGCTGGTCTGTCATAATATAATAGAGACATTAGATCTAGCTGGTCTGTCATAATATAATAGAGGCAGCAGATCTAGCTGGTCTGTCATTATATAATAGAGACAGTATATCTAGCTGGTCTGTCATAATATAATAGAGACAGTAGATCTAGCTGGTCTGTCATAATATAATAGAGACATTAGATCTAGCTGGTCTGTCATAATGTAATAGAAACATTAGATCTAGCTGGTCTGTCATAATATAATAGAGACAGTAGATATAGCTGGTCTGTCATAATATAATAGAGACAGTATATCTAGCTGGTCTGTCATAATATAATAGAGACAGTAGATCTAGCTGGTCTGTCATAATATAATAGAGACATTAGATCTAGCTGGTCTGTCATAATATAATAGAGACAGTAGATCTAGCTGGTCTGTCATAATATAATAGAGACAGTAGATCTAGCTGGTCTGTCATAATATAATAGAGAAATTAGATCTAGCTGGTCTGTCATAATATAATAGAGGCAGTAGATCTAGCTGGTCTGTCATTATATAATAGAGACAGTAGATCTAGCTGGTCTGTCATAATATAATAGAGACATTAGATCTAGCTGGTCTGCCATAATGTAATAGAGACATTAGATCTAGCTGGTCTGTCATAATATAATAGAGACAGTATATCTAGCTGGTCTGTCATAATATAATAGAGAAAGTAGATCTAGCTGGTCTGTCATAATGTAATAGAGACATTAGATCTAGCTGGTCTGTCATATTATAATAGAGGCAGTAGATCTAGCTGGTCTGTCATTATATAATAGAGACAGTATATCTAGCTGGTCTGTCATAATATAATAGAGACAGTAGATCTAGCTGTTCTGTCATAATGTAATAGAGACATTAGATCTAGCTGGTCTGTCATAATATAATAGAGACAGTATATCTAGCTGGTCTGTCATAATATAATAGAGACAGTAGATCTAGCTGGCCTGTCATAATATAATAGATACTGTAGATCTAGCTGGTCTGTCATAATATAATAGAGACATTAGTTCTAGCTGGTCTGTCATAATATAATAGAGACAGTAGATCTAGCTGGTCTGTCATAATATAATAGAGACTGTAGATCTAGCTGGTCTGTCATAATGTAATAGAGACATTAGATCTAGCTGGTCTGTCATAATATAATAGAGACAGTAGATCTAGCTGGCCTGTCATAATATAATAGATACTGTAGATCTAGCTGGTCTGTCATAATAAAATAGAGACATTAGATCTAGCTGGTCTGTCATAATATAATAGAGACAGTATATCTAGCTGGTCTGTCATAATGTAATAGAGACTGTAGATCTAGCTGGTCTGTAATAATATAATAGAGACATTAGATCTAGCTGGTCTGTCATAATATAATAGAGACAGTAGATCTAGCTGGTCTGTCATAATATAATAGAGACATTAGATCTAGCTGGTCTGTCATAATATAATAGAGACAGTAGATCTAGCTGGTCTGTCATAATATAATAGAGACATTAGATCTAGCTGGTCTGTGATAATGTAATAGAGACATTAGATCTAGCTGGTCTGTCATAATATAATAGAGACAGTAGATCTTGCTGGTCTGTCATAATATAATAGAGACATTAGATCTAGCTGGTCTGTCATAATATAATAGAGACAGTATATCTAGCTGGTCTGTCATAATTTATTAGAGAAATTAGATCTAGCTGGTCTGTCATATTATAATAGAGGCAGTAGATCTAGCTGGTCTGTCATTATATAATAGAGACAGTATATCTAGCTGGTCTGTCATAATTTAATAGAGATAGTAGATCTATTTGGCCTGTCATAATATAATAGAGACATTAGATCTAGCTGGTCTGCCATAATGTAATAGAGACATTAGATCTAGCTGGTCTGTCATAATATAATAGAGACAGTATATCTAGCTGGTCTGTCATAATATAATAGAGACAGTAGATCTTGCTGGTCTGTCATAATATAATAGAGACATTAGATCTAGCTGGTCTGTCATAATATAATAGAGACAGTATATCTAGCTGGTCTGTCATAATATAATAGAGACAGTAGATCTAGCTGGTCTGTCATAATATAATAGAGAAATTAGATCTAGCTGGTCTGTCATAATATAATAGAGGCAGCAGATCTAGCTGGTCTGTCATTATATAATAGAGACAGTATATCTAGCTGGTCTGTCATAATATAATAGAGACAGTAGATCTAGCTGGTCTGTCATAATATAATAGAGACATTAGATCTAGCTGGTCTGTCATAATGTAATAGAAACATTAGATCTAGCTGGTCTGTCATAATATAATAGAGACGGTAGATCTAGCTGGTCTGTCATAATATAATAGAGACATTAGATCTAGCTGGTCTGTCATAATATAATAGAGACATTAGATCTAGCTGGTCTGTCATAATATAATAGAGACATTAGATCTAGCTGGTCTGCCATAATGTAATAGAGACATTAGATCTAGCTGGTCTGTCATAATATAATAGAGACAGTATATCTAGCTGGTCTGTCATAATATAATAGAGACAGTAGATCTTACTGGTCTGTCATAATATAATAGAGACATTAGATCTAGCTGGTCTGTCATAATATAATAGAGACAGTAGATCTAGCTGGTCTGTCATAATATAATAGAGACAGTAGATCTAGCTGGTCTGTCATAATATAATAGAGAAATTAGATCTAGCTGGTCTGTCATAATATAATAGAGGCAGTAGATCTAGCTGGTCTGTCATTATATAATAGAGACAGTAGATCTAGCTGGTCTGTCATAATATAATAGAGACATTAGATCTAGCTGGTCTGTCATAATATAATAGAGACATTAGATCTAGCTGGTCTGTCATAATATAATAGAAACATTAGATCTAGCTGGTCTGTCATAATATAATAGAGACATTAGATCTAGCTGGTCTGTCATAATATAATAGAGACAGTATATCTAGATGGTCTGTCATAATATAATAGAGACAGTAGATCTAGCTGGTCTGTCATAATATAATAGAGACATTAGATCTAGCTGGTCTGTCATAATATAATAGAGACATTAGATCTAGCTGGTCTGTCATAATGTAATAGAGACATTAGATCTAGCTGGTCTGTCATAATATAATAGAGACAGTAGATCTAGCTGGCCTGTCATAATATAATATATACTGTAGATCTAGCTGGTTTGTCATAATAAAATAGAGACATTAGATCTAGCTGGTGTGTCATAATATAATAGAGACAGTATATCTAGCTGGTCTGTCATAATATAATAGAGACAGTAGATCTAGCTGGTCTGTCATAATATAATAGAGACATTAGATCTAGCTGGTCTGTCATAATATAATAGAGGCAGTAGATCTAGCTGGTCTGTCATTATATAATAGAGACAGTAGATCTAGCTGGTCTGTCATAATATAATAGAGACATTAGATCTAGCTGGTCTGCCATAATGTAATAGAGACATTAGATCTAGCTGGTCTGTCATAATATAATAGAGACAGTAGATCTAGCTGGTCTGTCATAATATAATAGAGAAATTAGATCTAGCTGGTCTGTCATATTATAATAGAGGCAGTAGATCTAGCTGGTCTGTCATTATATAATTGAGACATTAGATCTAGCTGGTCTGTCATAATATAATAGAGACAGTATATCTAGCTGGTCTGTCATAATATAATAGAGACAGTAGATCTAGCTGGTCTGTCATAATATAATAGAGACAGTAGATCTAGCTGGTCTGTCATAATATAATAGAGAAATTAGATCTAGCTGGTCTGTCATAATATAATAGAGGCAGTAGATCTAGCTGGTCTGTCATTTTATAATAGAGACAGTATATCTAGCTGGTCTGTCATAATATAATAGAGACAGTAGATCTAGCTGGTCTGTCATAATATAATAGAGACATTAGATCTAGCTGGTCTGCCATAATGTAATAGAGACAGTATATCTAGCTGGTCTGTCATAATATAATAGAGACAGTAGATCTAGCTGGCCTGTCATAATATAATAGAGACATTAGATCTAGGTGGTCTGACATAATGTAATAGAGACATTAGATCTAGCTGGTCTGTCATAATATAATAGAGACAGTATATCTAGCTGGTCTGTCATAATATAATAGAGACAGTAGATCTTGCTGGTCTGTCATAATATAATAGAGACAGTAGATCTAGCTGGCCTGTCATAATATAATAGAGACAGTATATCTAGCTGGTCTGTCATAATATAATAGAGACAGTAGATCTAGCTGGTCTGTCATAATATAATAGAGAAATTTGATCTAGCTGGTCTGTCATAATATAATAGAGGCAGTAGATCTAGCTGGTCTGTCATTATATAATAGAGACAGTATATCTAGCTGGTCTGTCATAATATAATAGAGACAGTAGATCTAGCTGGTCTGTCATAATATAATAGAGAAATTAGATCTAGCTGGTCTGTCATAATATAATAGAGGCAGCAGATCTAGCTGGTCTGTCATTATATAATAGAGACAGTATATCTAGCTGGTCTGTCATAATATAATAGAGACAGTATATCTAGCTGGTCTGTCATAATATAATAGAGACAGTAGATCTAGCTGGCCTGTCATAATATAATAGAGACATTAGATCTAGCTGGTCTGCCATAATGTAATAGAGACATTAGATCTAGCTGGTCTGTCATAATATAATAGAGACAGTATATCTAGATGGTCTGTCATAATATAATAGAGACAGTAGATCTAGCTGGCCTGTCATAATATAATAGATACTGTAGATCTAGCTGGTCTGTCATAATATAATAGAGACATTAGATCTAGCTGGTCTGTCATAATATAATAGAGACATTAGATCTAGCTGGTCTGCCATAATGTAATAGAGACATTAGATCTAGCTGGTCTGTCATAATATAATAGAGACAGTATATCTAGCTGGTCTGTCATAATATAATAGAGACAGTAGATCTAGCTGGTCTGTCATAATATAATAGAGAAATTAGATCTAGCTGGTCTGTCATAATATAATAGAGGCAGTAGATCTAGCTGGTCTGTCATTATATAATAGAGACATTAGATCTAGCTGGTCTGTCATAATATAATAGAGACAGTAGATCTAGCTGGTCTGTCATAATATAATAGAGACAGTATATCTAGCTGGTCTGTCATAATATAATAGAGACAGTAGATCTAGCTGGTCTGTCATAATATAATAGAGAAATTAGATCTAGCTGGTCTGTCATAATATAATAGAGGCAGTAGATCTAGCTGGTCTGTCATTTTATAATAGAGACAGTATATCTAGCTGGTCTGTCATAATATAATAGAGACAGTAGATCTAGCTGGCCTGTAATAATATAAAAGAGACATTAGATCTAGCTGGTCTGCCATAATGTAATAGAGACAGTATATCTAGCTGGTCTGTCATAATATAATAGAGACAGTAGATCTAGCTGGCCTGTCATAATATAATAGAGACATTAGATCTAGGTGGTCTGACATAATGTAATAGAGACATTAGATCTAGCTGGTCTGTCATAATATAATAGAGACAGTAGATCTAGCTGGTCTGTCATAATATAATAGAGACAGTAGATCTAGCTGGTCTGTCATAATATAATAGAGACAGTATATCTAGCTGGCCTGTCATAATATAATAGAGACAGTAGATCTAGCTGGTCTGTCATAATATAATAGAGACAGTAGATCTAGCTGGTCTGTCATAATATAATAGAGAAATTAGATCTAGCTGGTCTGTCATAATATAATAGAGGCAGTAGATCTAGCTGGTCTGTCATTATATAATAGAGACAGTATATCTAGCTGGTCTGTCATAATATAATAGAGACAGTAGATCTAGCTGGCCTGTAATAATATAAAAGAGACATTAGATCTAGCTGGTCTGCCATCATGTAATAGAGACAGTATATCTAGCTGGTCTGTCATAATATAATAGAGACAGTAGATCTAGCTGGTCTGTCATAATATAATAGAGACAGTAGATCTAGCTGGTCTGTCATAATATAATATAGACATTAGATCTAGCTGGTCTGCCATAATGTAATAGAGACATTAGATCTAGCTGGTCTGTCATAATATAATAGAGACAGTATATCTAGATGGTCTGTCATAATATAATAGAGACAGTAGATCTAGCTGGTCTGTCATAATATAATAGAGACATTAGATCTAGCTGGTCTGTCATAATATAATAGAGACAGTATATCTAGCTGGTCTGTCATAATGTAATAGAGACATTAGATCTAGCTGGTCTGTCATAATATAATAGAGACAGTAGATCTAGCTGGCCTGTCATAATATAATAGATACTGTAGATCTAGCTGGTCTGTCATAATAAAATAGAGACATTAGATCTAGCTGGTCTGTCATAATATAATAGAGACAGTATATCTAGCTGGTCTGTCATAATATAATAGAGACAGTAGATCTAGCTGGTCTGTCATAATATAATAGAGACATTAGATCTAGCTGGTCTGTCATAATATAATAGAGACAGTATATCTAGATGGTCTGTCATAATATAATAGAGACAGTAGATCTAGCTGGCCTGTCATAATATAATAGATACTGTAGATCTAGCTGGTCTGTCATAATATAATAGAGACATTAGATCTAGCTGGTCTGTCATAATATAATAGAGACATTAGATCTAGCTGGTCTGCCATAATGTAATAGAGACATTAGATCTAGCTGGTCTGTCATAATATAATAGAGACAGTAGATCTAGCTGGTCTGTCATAATATAATAGAGACAGTAGATCTAGCTGGTCTGTCATAATATAATAGAGACAGTAGATCTAGCTGGTCTGTCATAATATAATAGAGAAATTAGATCTAGATGGTCTGTCATATTATAATAGAGGCAGTAGATCTAGCTGGTCTGTCATTATATAATTGAGACATTAGATCTAGCTGGTCTGTCATAATATAATAGAGACATTAGATCTAGCTGGTCTGTCATAATGTAATAGAGACATTAGATCTAGCTGGTCTGTCATAATATAATAGAGACAGTAGATCTAGCTGGTCTGTCATAATATAATAGAGAAATTAGATCTAGCTGGTCTGTCATAATATAATAGAGGCAGTAGATCTAGCTGGTCTGTCATTTTATAATAGAGACAGTATATCTAGCTGGTCTGTCATAATATAATAGAGACAGTAGATCTAGCTGGCCTGTAATAATATAAAAGAGACATTAGATCTAGCTGGTCTGCCATAATGTAATAGAGACAGTATATCTAGCTGGTCTGTCATAATATAATAGAGACAGTAGATCTAGCTGGTCTGTCATAATATAATAGAGACATTAGATCTAGGTGGTCTGACATAATGTAATAGAGACATTAGATCTAGCTGGTCTGTCATAATATAATAGAGACAGTATATCTAGCTGGTCTGTCATAATATAATAGAGACAGTAGATCTTGCTGGTCTGTCATAATATAATAGAGACAGTAGATCTAGCTGGTCTGTCATAATATAATAGAGACAGTATATCTAGCTGGTCTGTCATAATATAATAGAGACAGTAGATCTAGCTGGTCTGTCATAATATAATAGAGAAATTAGATCTAGCTGGTCTGTCATAATATAATAGAGGCAGTAGATCTAGCTGGTCTGTCATTATATAATAGAGACAGTATATCTAGCTGGTCTGTCATAATATAATAGAGACAGTAGATCTAGCTGGCCTGTCATAATATAAAAGAGACATTAGATCTAGCTGGTCTGCCATCATGTAATAGAGACATTAGATCTAGCTGGTCTGTCATAATATAATAGAGACAGTAGATCTAGCTGGCCTGTCATAATATAATAGAGACATTAGATCTAGCTGGTCTGTCATAATATAATATAGACATTAGATCTAGCTGGTCTGTCATAATGTAATAGAGACATTAGATCTAGCTGGTCTGTCATAATATAATAGAGACAGTATATCTAGATGGTCTGTCATAATATAATAGAGACAGTAGATCTAGCTGGTCTGTCATAATATAATAGAGACATTACATCTATCTGGTCTGTCATAATATAATAGAGACAGTATATCTAGCTGGTCTGTCATAATATAATAGAGACATTAGATCTAGCTGGTCTGTCATAATATAATAGAGACAGTAGATCTAGCTGGTCTGTCATAATGTAATAGAGACATTAGATCTAGCTGGTCTGTCATAATATAATAGAGACAATAGATCTAGCTGGCCTGTCATAATATAATAGATACTGTAGATCTAGCTGGTCTGTCATAATAAAATAGAGACATTAGATCTAGCTGGTCTGTCATAATATAATAGAGGCAGTAGATCTAGCTGGTCTGTCATTATATAATAGAGACAGTATATCTAGCTGGTCTGTCATAATATAATAGAGACAGTAGATCTAGCTGGCCTGTCATAATATAAAAGAGACATTAGATCTAGCTGGTCTGCCATCATGTAATAGAGACAGTATATCTAGCTGGTCTGTCATAATATAATAGATACTGTAGATCTAGCTGGTCTGTCATAATATAATAGAGACATTAGATCTAGCTGGTCTGTCATAATATAATAGAGACATTAGATCTAGCTGGTCTGCCATAATGTAATAGAGACATTAGATCTAGCTGGTCTGTCATAATATAATAGAGACAGTATATCTAGCTGGTTTGTCATAATATAATAGAGACAGTAGATCTAGCTGGTCTGTCATAATATAATAGAGACAGTAGATCTAGCTGGTCTGTCATAATATAATAGAGACATTAGATCTAGCTGGTCTGTCATAATATAATAGAGGCAGTAGATCTAGCTGGTCTGTCATTATATAATTGAGACATTAGATCTAGCTGGTCTGTCATAATATAATAGAGACAGTATATCTAGCTGGTCTGTCATAATATAATAGAGACAGTATATCTAGCTTGTCTGTCATAATATAATAGAGACAGTAGATCTAGCTGGTCTGTCATAATATAATAGAGAAATTAGATCTAGCTGGTCTGTCATAATATAATAGAGGCAGTAGATCTAGCTGGTCTGTCATTTTATAATAGAGACAGTATATCTAGCTGGTCTGTCATAATATAATAGAGACAGTAGATCTAGCTGGCCTGTAATAATATAAAAGAGACATTAGATCTAGCTGGTCTGCCATAATGTAATAGAGACAGTATATCTAGCTGGTCTGTCATAATATAATAGAGACAGTAGATCTAGCTGGTCTGTCATAATATAATAGAGACATTAGATCTAGCTGGTCTGACATAATGTAATAGAGACATTAGATCTAGCTGGTCTGTCATAATATAATAGAGACAGTATATCTAGCTGGTCTGTCATAATATAATAGAGACAGTAGATCTTGCTGGTCTGTCATAATATAATAGAGACAGTAGATCTAGCTGGTCTGTCATAATATAATAGAGACAGTATATCTAGCTGGTCTGTCATAATATAATAGAGACAGTAGATCTAGCTGGTCTGTCATAATATAATAGAGAAATTAGATCTAGCTGGTCTGTCATAATATAATAGAGGCAGTAGATCTAGCTGGTCTGTCATTATATAATAGAGACAGTATATCTAGCTGGTCTGTCATAATATAATAGAGACAGTAGATCTAGCTGGTCTGTCATAATATAATAGAGACATTAGATCTAGCTGGTCTGTCATAATGTAATAGAGACATTAGATCTAGCTGGTCTGTCATAATGTAATAGAGACATTAGATCTAGCTGGTCTGTCATAATATAATAGAGACAATAGATCTAGCTGGCCTGTCATAATATAATAGATACTGTAGATCTAGCTGGTCTGTCATAATAAAATAGAGACATTAGATCTAGCTGGTGTGTCATAATATAATAGAGACAGTATATCTAGCTGGTCTGTCATAATATAATAGAGACAGTAGATCTAGCTGGTCTGTCATAATATAATAGAGACATTAGATCTAGCTGGTCTGTCATAATATAATAGAGACAGTATATCTAGATGGTCTGTCATAATATAATAGAGACAGTAGATCTAGCTGGCCTGTCATAATATAATAGATACTGTAGATCTAGCTGGTCTGTCATAATATAATAGAGACATTAGATCTATAATAGAGACATTAGATCTAGCTGGTCTGCCATAATGTAATAGAGACATTAGATCTAGCTGGTCTGTCATAATATAATAGAGACAGTATATCTAGCTGGTCTGTCATAATATAATAGAGACAGTAGATCTAGCTGGTCTGTCATAATATAATAGAGACAGTAGATCTAGCTGGTCTGTCATAATATAATAGAGAAATTAGATCTAGATGGTCTGTCATATTATAATAGAGGCAGTAGATCTAGCTGGTCTGTCATTATATAATTGAGACATTAGATCTAGCTGGTCTGTCATAATATAATAGAGACATTATATCTAGCTGGTCTGTCATAATATAATAGAGACAGTATATCTAGCTGGTCTGTCATAATATAATAGAGACAGTAGATCTAGCTGGTCTGTCATAATATAATAGAGAAATTAGATCTAGCTGGTCTGTCATAATATAATAGAGGCAGTAGATCTAGCTGGTCTGTCATAATATAATAGAGACAGTATATCTAGCTGGTCTGTCATAATATAATAGAGACAGTAGATCTAGCTGGCCTGTAATAATATAATAGATACTGTAGATCTAGCTGGTCTGTCATAATATAATAGAGACATTAGATCTAGCTGGTCTGTCATAATGTAATAGAGACATTAGATCTAGCTGGTCTGCCATAATGTAATAGAGACATTAGATCTAGCTGGTCTGTCATAATATAATAGAGACAGTATATCTAGCTGGTCTGTCATAATATAATAGAGACAGTAGATCTAGCTGGTCTGTCATAATATAATAGAGACAGTAGATCTAGCTGGTCTGTCATAATATAATAGAGAAATTAGATCTAGCTGGTCTGTCATATTATAATAGAGGCAGTAGATCTAGCTGGTCTGTCATTATATAATTGAGACATTAGATCTAGCTGGTCTGTCATAATATAATAGAGACAGTAGATCTAGCTGGTCTGTCATAATATAATAGAGACAGTAGATCTAGCTGGTCTGTCATAATATAATAGAGACAGTAGATCTAGCTGGTCTGTCATAATATAATAGAGAAATTAGATCTAGCTGGTCTGTCATAATATAATAGAGGCAGTAGATCTAGCTGGTCTGTCATTTTATAATAGAGACAGTATATCTAGCTGGTCTGTCATAATATAATAGAGACAGTAGATCTAGCTGGCCTGTCATAATATAATAGAGACATTAGATCTAGCTGGTCTGTCATAATATAATAGAGACAGTATATCTAGCTGGTCTGTCATAATATAATAGAGACAGTAGATCTAGCTGGCCTGTCATAATATAATAGAGACATTAGATCTAGGTGGTCTGTCATAATGTAATAGAGACATTAGATCTAGCTGGTCTGTCATAATATAATAGAGACAGTATATCTAGCTGGTCTGTCATAATATAATAGAGACAGTAGATCTTGCTGGTCTGTCATAATATAATAGAGACAGTAGATCTAGCTGGCCTGTCATAATATAATAGAGACAGTATATCTAGCTGGTCTGTCATAATATAATAGAGACAGTAGATCTAGCTGGTCTGTCATAATATAATAGAGAAATTAGATCTAGCTGGTCTGTCATAATATAATAGAGGCAGTAGATCTAGCTGGTCTGTCATTATATAATAGAGACAGTAGATCTAGCTGGTCTGTCATAATATAATAGAGACATTAGATCTAGCTGGTCTGTCATAATATAATAGAGACATTAGATCTAGCTGGTCTGCCATAATGTAATAGAGACAGTAGATCTAGCTGGTCTGTCATAATATAATAGAGACAGTAGATCTAGCTGGCCTGTCATAATATAATAGAGACATTAGATCTAGCTGGTCTGTCATAATATAATATAGACATTAGATCTAGCTGGTCTGTCATAATGTAATAGAGACATTAGATCTAGCTGGTCTGTCATAATATAATAGAGACAGTATATCTAGCTGGTCTGTCATAATATAATAGAGACAGTAGATCTAGCTGGTCTGTCATAATATAATAAAGACATTAGATCTAGCTGGTCTGTCATAATATAATAGAGACAGTAGATCTAGCTGGTCTGTCATAATATAATAGAGACATTACATCTAGCTGGTCTGTCATAATATAATAGAGACAGTATATCTAGCTGGTCTGTCATAATGTAATAGAGACATTAGATCTAGCTGGTCTGTCATAATATAATAGAGACAATAGATCTAGCTGGCCTGTCATAATATAATAGATACTGTAGATCTAGCTGGTCTGTCATAATATAATAGAGACAGTAGATCTAGCTGGTCTGTCATAATATAATAGAGACAGTAGATCTAGCTGGTCTGTCATAATATAATAGAGACATTAGATCTAGCTGGTCTGTCATAATATAATAGAGACATTAGATCTAGCTGGTCTGTCATTATATAATAGAGACATTAGATCTAGCTGGTCTGTCATTATATAATTGAGACATTAGATCTAGCTGGTCTGTCATAATATAATAGAGACATTAGATCTAGCTGGTCTGTCATAATATAATAGAGACAGTAGATCTAGCTGGTCTGTCATAATATAATAGAGACAGTAGATCTAGCTGGTCTGTCATAATATAATAGAGACAGTAGATCTAGCTGGTCTGTCATAATATAATAGAGACATTAGATCTAGCTGGTCTGTCATATTATAATAGAGGCAGTAGATCTAGCTGGTCTGTCATTATATAATTGAGACATTAGATCTAGCTGGTCTGTCATAATATAATAGAGACAGTATATCTAGCTGGTCTGTCATAATATAATAGAGACAGTATATCTAGCTGGTCTGTCATAATATAATAGAGACAGTAGATCTAGCTGGTCTGTCATAATATAATAGAGAAATTAGATCTAGCTGGTCTGTCATAATATAATAGAGGCAGTAGATCTAGCTGGTCTGTCATTTTATAATAGAGACAGTATATCTAGCTGGTCTGTCATAATATAATAGAGACAGTAGATCTAGCTGGTCTGCCATAATGTAATAGAGACATTAGATCTAGCTGGTCTGCCATAATGTAATAGAGACAGTATATCTAGCTGGTCTGTCATAATATAATAGAGACAGTAGATCTAGCTGGCCTGTCATAATATAATAGAGACATTAGATCTAGGTGGTCTGACATAATGTAATAGAGACATTAGATCTAGCTGGTCTGTCATAATATAATAGAGACAGTATATCTAGCTGGTCTGTCATAATATAATAGAGACAGTAGATCTTGCTGGTCTGTCATAATATAATAGAGACAGTAGATCTAGCTGGCCTGTCATAATATAATAGAGACAGTATATCTAGCTGGTCTGTCATAATATAATAGAGACAGTAGATCTAGCTGGTCTGTCATAATATAATAGAGAAATTAGATCTAGCTGGTCTGTCATAATATAATAGAGGCAGTAGATCTAGCTGGTCTGTCATTATATAATAGAGACAGTATATCTAGCTGGTCTGTCATAATATAATAGAGACAGTAGATCTAGCTGGTCTGTCATAATATAATAGAGACATTAGATCTAGCTGGTCTGCCATAATGTAATAGAGACATTATATCTAGCTGGTCTGTCATAATATAATAGAGACAGTAGATCTAGCTGGTCTGTCATAATATAATAGAGACATTAGATCTAGCTGGTCTGTCATAATATAATATAGACATTAGATCTAGCTGGTCTGTCATAATGTAATAGAGACATTAGATCTAGCTGGTCTGTCATAATATAATAGAGACAGTAGATCTAGCTGGTCTGTCATAATATAATAGAGACAGTAGATCTAGCTGGTCTGTCATAATATAATAAAGACATTAGATCTAGCTGGTCTGTCATAATATAATAGAGACAGTAGATCTAGCTGGTCTGTCATAATATAATAGAGACATTACATCTAGCTGGTCTGTCATAATATAATAGAGACAGTAGATCTAGCTGGTCTGTCATAATATAATAGAGACATTAGATCTAGCTGGTCTGTCATAATATAATAGAGACAATAGATCTAGCTGGCCTGTCATAATATAATAGATACTGTAGATCTAGCTGGTCTGTCATAATAAAATAGAGACATTAGATCTAGCTGATGTGTCATAATATAATAGAGGCAGTAGATCTAGCTGGTCTGTCATTATATAATAGAGACAGTATATCTAGCTGGTCTGTCATAATATAATAGAGACAGTAGATCTAGCTGGCCTGTCATAATATAAAAGAGACATTAGATCTAGCTGGTCTGCCATAATGTAATAGAGACAGTATATCTAGCTGGTCTGTCATAATATAATAGAGACAGTAGATCTAGCTGGCCTGTCATAATATAATAGAGACATTAGATCTAGCTGGTCTGTCATAATATAATATAGACATTAGATCTAGCTGGTCTGTCATAATATAATAGAGACATTAGATCTAGCTGGTCTGTCATAATATAATAGAGACAGTATATCTAGATGGTCTGTCATAATATAATAGAGACAGTAGATCTAGCTGGTCTGTCATAATATAATAGAGACATTACATCTAGCTGGTCTGTCATAATATAATAGAGACAGTAGATCTAGCTGGTCTGTCATAATGTAATAGAGACATTAGATCTAGCTGGTCTGTCATAATATAATAGAGACAATAGATCTAGCTGGCCTGTCATAATATAATAGATACTGTAGATCTAGCTGGTCTGTCATAATATAATAGAGACATTAGATCTAGCTGGTGTGTCATAATATAATAGAGACAGTATATCTAGCTGGTCTGTCATAATATAATAGAGACAGTAGATCTAGCTGGTCTGTCATAATATAATAGAGACATTAGATCTAGCTGGTCTGTCATAATATAATAGAGACAGTATATCTAGATGGTCTGTCATAATATAATAGAGACAGTAGATCTAGCTGGCCTGTCATAATATAATAGATACTGTAGATCTAGCTGGTCTGTCATAATATAATAGAGACATTAGATCTAGCTGGTCTGTCATAATGTAATAGAGACATTAGATCTAGCTGGTCTGTCATAATGTAATAGAGACATTAGATCTAGCTGGTCTGTCATAATATAATAGAGACAGTATATCTAGCTGGTCTGTCATAATATAATAGAGAGAGTAGATCTAGCTGGTCTGTCATAATATAATAGAGAAATTAGATCTAGATGGTCTGTCATATTATAATAGAGGCAGTAGATCTAGCTGGTCTGTCATTATATAATTGAGACATTAGATCTAGCTGGTCTGTCATAATATAATAGAGACATTAGATCTAGCTGGTCTGTCATAATATAATAGAGACATTAGATCTAGCTGGTCTGTCATAATATAATAGAGACAGTAGATCTAGCTGGTCTGTCATAATATAATAGAGAAATTAGATCTAGCTGGTCTGTCATAATATAATAGAGGCAGTAGATCTAGCTGGTCTGTCATTTTATAATAGAGACAGTATATCTAGCTGGTCTGTCATAATATAATAGAGACAGTAGATCTAGCTGGCCTGTAATAATATAAAAGAGACATTAGATCTAGCTGGTCTGCCATAATGTAATAGAGACAGTATATCTAGCTGGTCTGTCATAATATAATAGAGACAGTAGATCTAGCTGGCCTGTCATAATATAATAGAGACATTAGATCTAGGTGGTCTGTCATAATGTAATAGAGACATTAGATCTAGCTGGTCTGTCATAATATAATAGAGACAGTATATCTAGCTGGTCTGTCATAATATAATAGAGACAGTATATCTAGCTGGTCTGTCATAATATAATAGAGACAGTAGATCTAGCTGGCCTGTCATAATATAATAGAGACAGTATATCTAGCTGGTCTGTCATAATATAATAGAGACAGTAGATCTAGCTGGTCTGTCATAATATAATAGAGAAATTAGATCTAGCTGGTCTGTCATAATATAATAGAGGCAGTAGATCTAGCTGGTCTGTCATTATATAATAGAGACAGTATATCTAGCTGGTCTGTCATAATATAATAGAGACAGTAGATCTAGCTGGTCTGTCATAATATAAAAGAGACATTAGATCTAGCTGGTCTGCCATAATGTAATAGAGACATTAGATCTAGCTGGTCTGTCATAATATAATAGAGACAGTAGATCTAGCTGGTCTGTCATAATATAATAGAGACAGTAGATCTAGCTGGTCTGTCATAATATAATATAGACATTAGATCTAGCTGGTCTGTCATAATGTAATAGAGACATTAGATCTAGCTGGTCTGTCATAATATAATAGAGACAGTAGATCTAGATGGTCTGTCATAATATAATAGAGACAGTAGATCTAGCTGGTCTGTCATAATATAATAGAGACATTACATCTAGCTGGTCTGTCATAATATAATAGAGACAGTAGATCTAGCTGGTCTGTCATAATATAATAGAGACATTAGATCTAGCTGGTCTGTCATAATATAATAGAGACATTAGATCTAGCTGGTCTGTCATAATATAATAGATACATTAGATCTAGCTGGTCTGTCATAATATAATAGAGACATTAGATCTAGCTGATGTGTCATAATATAATAGAGACAGTATATCTAGCTGGTCTGTCATAATATAATAGAGACAGTAGATCTAGCTGGTCTGTCATAATATAATAGAGACATTAGATCTAGCTGGTCTGTCATAATATAATAGAGGCAGTAGATCTAGCTGGTCTGTCATTATATAATAGAGACAGTAGATCTAGCTGGTCTGTCATAATATAATAGAGACATTAGATCTAGCTGGTCTGCCATAATGTAATAGAGACATTAGATCTAGCTGGTCTGTCATAATATAATAGAGACAGTATATCTAGCTGGTCTGTCATAATATAATAGAGACAGTAGATCTAGCTGGTCGGTCATAATATAATAGAGAAATTAGATCTAGCTGGTCTGTCATAATATAATAGAGACAGTAGATCTAGCTGGTCTGTCATTATATAATAGAGACATTAGATCTAGCTGGTCTGTCATAATATAATAGAGACAGTAGATCTAGCTGGTCTGTCATAATATAATAGAGACAGTAGATCTAGCTGGTCTGTCATAATATAATAGAGACATTAGATCTAGCTGGTCTGTCATAATATAATAGAGAAATTAGATCTAGCTGGTCTGTCATAATATAATAGAGACATTAGATCTAGCTGGTCTGTCATTTTATAATAGAGACATTAGATCTAGCTGGTCTGTCATAATATAATAGAGACATTAGATCTAGCTGGTCTGTCATAATGTAATAGAGACATTAGATCTAGCTGGTCTGTCATAATATAATAGAGACATTAGATCTAGCTGGTCTGTCATAATATAATAGAGACAGTAGATCTAGCTGGTCTGTCATAATATAATAGAGACAGTAGATCTAGCTGGTCTGTCATAATGTAATAGAGACATTAGATCTAGCTGGTCTGTCATAATATAATAGAGACATTAGATCTAGCTGGTCTGTCATTATATAATAGAGACAGTAGATCTAGCTGGTCTGTCATAATATAATAGAGACAGTAGATCTAGCTGGCCTGTCATAATATAATAGAGACATTAGATCTAGCTGGTCTGTCATAATGTAATAGAGACATTAGATCTAGCTGGTCTGTCATGATATAATAGAGACATTAGATCTAGCTGGTCTGTCATAATATAATAGAGACATTAGATCTAGCTGGTCTGTCATAATGTAATAGAGACATTAGATCTAGCTGGTCTGTCATAATATAATAGAGACATTAGATCTAGCTGGTCTGTCATAATGTAATAGAGACATTAGATCTAGCTGGTCTGTCATAATATAATAGAGACAGTAGATCTAGCTGGTCTGTCATAATATAATAGAGACATTAGATCTAGCTGGTCTGTCATAATGTAATAGAGACATTAGATCTAGCTGGTCTGTCATAATATAATAGAGACATTAGATCTAGCTGGTCTGTCATAATATAATAGAGACATTAGATCTAGCTGGTCTGTCATAATATAATAGAGACAGTAGATCTAGCTGGTCTGTCATAATATAATAGAGACATTAGATCTAGCTGGTCTGTCATAATATAATAGAGACATTAGATCTAGCTGGTCTGTCATAATATAATAGAGACATTAGATCTAGCTGGTCTGTCATAATATAATAGAGACAGTAGATCTAGCTGGTCTGTCATTATATAATAGAGACAGTAGATCTAGCTGGTCTGTCATAATATAATAGAGACAGTAGATCTAGCTGGTCTGTCATAATATAATAGAGACATTAGATCTAGCTGGTCTGTCATAATGTAATAGAGACATTAGATCTAGCTGGTCTGTCATAATATAATAGAGACAGTAGATCTAGCTGGTCTGTCATAATATAATAGAGACAGTAGATCTAGCTGGTCTGTCATAATATAATAGAGACATGTAGATCTAGCTGGTCTGTCATAATATAATAGAGACATTAGATCTAGCTGGTCTGTCATAATGTAATAGAGACATTAGATCTAGCTGGTCTGTCATAATATAATAGAGACAGTAGATCTAGCTGGTCTGTCATAATATAATAGAGACATTAGATCTAGCTGGTCTGTCATAATATAATAGAGACAGTAGATCTAGCTGGTCTGTCATAATATAATAGAGACAGTAGATCTAGCTGGTCTGTCATAATATAATAGAGACATTAGATCTAGCTGGTCTGTCATAATATAATAGAGACATTAGATCTAGCTGGTCTGTCATAATATAATAGAGACAGTAGATCTAGCTGGTCTGTCATAATATAATAGAGACAGTAGATCTAGCTGGTCTGTCATAATATAATAGAGACATGTAGATCTAGCTGGTCTGTCATAATATAATAGAGACATGTAGATCTAGCTGGTCTGTCATAATATAATAGAGACATTAGATCTAGCTGGTCTGTCATAATGTAATAGAGACATTAGATCTAGCTGGTCTGTCATAATATAATAGAGACATGTAGATCTAGCTGGTCTGTCATAATATAATAGAGACATTAGATCTAGCTGGTCTGTCATAATATAATAGAGACAGTAGATCTAGCTGGTCTGTCATAATATAATAGAGACAGTAGATCTAGCTGGTCTGTCATAATATAATAGAGACATGTAGATCTAGCTGGTCTGTCATAATATAATAGAGACAGTAGATCTAGCTGGTCTGTCATAATATAATAGAGACAGTAGATCTAGCTGGTCTGTCATAATATAATAGAGACAGTAGATCTAGCTGGTCTGTCATAATATTATAGAGACATTAGATCTAGCTGGTCTGTCATAATATAATAGAGACATTAGATCTAGCTGGTCTGTCATTATATAATAGAGACATTAGATCTAGCTGGTCTGTCATAATATAATAGAGACATTAGATCTAGCTGGTCTGTCATAATGTAATAGAGACATTAGATCTAGCTGGTCTGTCATTATATAATAGAGACATTAGATCTAGCTGGTCTGTCATAATGTAATAGAGACATTAGATCTAGCTGGTCTGTCATAATATTATAGAGACATTAGATCTAGCTGGTCTGTCATAATATAATAGAGACATTAGATCTAGCTGGTCTGTCATAATATAATAGAGACAGTAGATCTAGCTGGTCTGTCATAATATAATAGAGACATTAGATCTAGCTGGTCTGTCATAATATAATAGAGACATTAGATCTAGCTGGTCTGTCATAATATAATAGATGCAGTAGATCTAGCTGGTCTGTCATAATATAATAGAGACATTAGATCTAGCTGGTCTGTCATAATATAATAGAGACATTAGATCTAGCTGGTCTGTCATAATATAATAGAGACATTAGATCTAGCTGGTCTGTCATAATGTAATAGAGACATTAGATCTAGCTGGTCTGTCATAATATAATAGAGACATTAGATCTAGCTGGCCTGTCATAATATAATAGAGACATTAGATCTAGCTGGTCTGTCATAATGTAATAGAGACATTAGATCTAGCTGGTCTGTCATAATATAATAGAGACATTAGATCTAGCTGGTCTGTCATAATATAATAGAGACATTAGATCTAGCTGGTCTGTCATAATATAATAGAGACATGTAGATCTAGCTGGTCTGTCATAATATAATAGAGACATTAGATCTAGCTGGTCTGTCATAATGTAATAGAGACATTAGATCTAGCTGGTCTGTCATAATATAATAGAGACATTAGATCTAGCTGGTCTGTCATAATGTAATAGAGACATTACATCTAGCTGGTCTGTCATAATATAATAGAGACATTAGATCTAGCTGGTCTGTCATAATATAATAGAGACATTAGATCTAGCTGGTCTGTCATAATATAATAGAGACATTAGATCTAGCTGGTCTGTCATAATATAATAGAGACAGTAGATCTAGCTGGTCTGTCATAATATAATAGAGACATTAGATCTAGCTGGTCTGTCATAATATAATAGAGACAGTAGATCTAGCTGGTCTGTCATAATATAATAGAGACATTAGATCTAGCTGGTCTGTCATAATATAATAGAGACATTAGATCTAGCTGGTCTGTCATAATATAATAGAGAAATTAGATCTAGCTGGTCTGTCATAATGTAATAGAGACATTAGATCTAGCTGGTCTGTCATAATATAATAGAGACATGTAGATCTAGCTGGTCTGTCATAATATAATAGAGACATTAGATCTAGCTGGTCTGTCATAATATAATAGAGACATTAGATCTAGCTGGTCTGTCATAATATAATAGAGACAGTAGATCTAGCTGGTCTGTCATAATATAATAGAGACATGTAGATCTAGCTGGTCTGTCATAATATAATAGAGACATTAGATCTAGCTGGTCTGTCATAATATAATAGATACATGTAGATCTAGCTGGTCTGTCATAATATAATAGAGACATCTAGATCTAGCTGGTCTGTCATAATATAATAGAGACATTAGATCTAGCTGGTCTGTCATAATATAATAGAGACAGTAGATCTAGCTGGTCTGTCATAATATAATAGAGACAGTAGATCTAGCTGGTCTGTCATAATATAATAGAGACATGTAGATCTAGCTGGTCTGTCATAATATAATAGAGACATTAGATCTAGCTGGTCTGTCATAATATAATAGAGACATGTAGATCTAGCTGGTCTGTCATAATATAATAGAGACATCTAGATCTAGCTGGTCTGTCATAATATAATAGAGACATTAGATCTAGCTGGTCTGTCATAATATAATAGAGACATTAGATCTAGCTGGTCTGTCATAATATAATAGAGACATTAGATCTAGCTGGTCTGTCATAATGTAATAGAGACATTAGATCTAGCTGGTCTGTCATAATATAATAGAGACATTAGATCTAGCTGGTCTGTCATAATATAATAGAGACATTAGATCTAGCTGGTCTGTCATAATATAATAGAGACATTAGATCTAGCTGGTCTGTCATAATATAATAGAGACATGTAGATCTAGCTGGTCTGTCATAATATAATAGAGACATTAGATCTAGCTGGTCTGTCATAATGTAATAGAGACATTAGATCTAGCTGGTCTGTCATATATATAATAGAGACATGTAGATCTAGCTGGTCTGTCATAATATAATAGAGACATTAGATCTAGCTGGTCTGTCATAATATAATAGAGACATTAGATCTAGCTGGTCTGTCATAATATAATAGAGACATTAGATCTAGCTGGTCTGTCATAATATAATAGAGACAGTAGATCTAGCTGGTCTGTCATAATATAATAGAGACATTAGATCTAGCTGGTCTGTCATTATATAATAGAGACATTAGATCTAGCTGGTCTGTCATAATATAATAGAGACATTAGATCTAGCTGGTCTGTCATAATGTAATAGAGACATTAGATCTAGCTGGTCTGTCATAATATAATAGAGACAGTAGATCTAGCTGGTCTGTCATAATATAATAGAGACATTAGATCTAGCTGGTCTGTCATAATATAATAGAGACATTAGATCTAGCTGGTCTGTCATAATGTAATAGAGACATTAGATCTAGCTGGTCTGTCATAATATAATAGAGACATTAGATCTAGCTGGTCTGTCATAATATAATAGAGACATTAGATCTAGCTGGTCTGTCATAATATAATAGAGACATTAGATCTAGCTGGTCTGTCATAATATAATAGAGACATTAGATCTAGCTGGTCTGTCATAATGTAATAGAGACATTAGATCTAGCTGGTCTGTCATAATATAATAGAGACATTAGATCTAGCTGGTCTGTCATAATATAATAGAGACATGTAGATCTAGCTGGTCTGTCATAATATAATAGAGACATTAGATCTAGCTGGTCTGTCATAATATAATAGAGACATTAGATCTAGCTGGTCTGTCATAATATAATAGAGACATTAGATCTAGCTGGTCTGTCATAATATAATAGAGACATGTAGATCTAGCTGGTCTGTCATAATGTAATAGAGACATTAGATCTAGCTGGTCTGTCATAATATAATAGAGACATTAGATCTAGCTGGTCTGTCATAATGTAATAGAGACATTAGATCTAGCTGGTCTGTCATAATATAATAGAGACATTAGATCTAGCTGGTCTGTCATAATATAATAGAGACATTAGATCTAGCTGGTCTGTCATAATGTAATAGAGACATTAGATCTAGCTGGTCTGTCATAATATAATAGAGACATTAGATCTAGCTGGTCTGTCATAATATAATAGAGACATTAGATCTAGCTGGTCTGTCATAATATAATAGAGACATTAGATCTAGCTGGTCTGTCATAATATAATAGAGACATTAGATCTAGCTGGTCTGTCATAATATAATAGAGACATTAGATCTAGCTGGTCTGTCATAATATAATAGAGACATTAGATCTAGCTGGTCTGTCATAATATAATAGAGACATTAGATCTAGCTGGTCTGTCATAATATAATAGAGACATTAGATCTAGCTGGTCTGTCATAATGTAATAGAGACATTAGATCTAGCTGGTCTGTCATAATATAATAGAGACATTAGATCTAGCTGGTCTGTCATAATATAATAGAGACATTAGATCTAGCTGGTCTGTCATAATATAATAGAGACATTAGATCTAGCTGGTCTGTCATAATATAATAGAGACATTAGATCTAGCTGGTCTGTCATAATATAATAGAGACATTAGATCTAGCTGGTCTGTCATAATATAATAGAGACATGTAGATCTAGCTGGTCTGTCATAATATAATAGAGACATTAGATCTAGCTGGTCTGTCATAATATAATAGAGACATTAGATCTAGCTGGTCTGTCATAATGTAATAGAGACATTAGATCTAGCTGGTCTGTCATAATATAATAGAGACATTAGATCTAGCTGGTCTGTCATAATATAATAGAGACATTAGATCTAGCTGGTCTGTCATAATATAATAGAGACATTAGATCTAGCTGGTCTGTCATAATATAATAGAGACATTAGATCTAGCTGGTCTGTCATAATATAATAGAGACATTAGATCTAGCTGGTCTGTCATAATGTAATAGAGACATTAGATCTAGCTGGTCTGTCATAATATAATAGAGACATTAGATCTAGCTGGTCTGTCATAATGTAATAGAGACATTAGATCTAGCTGGTCTGTCATAATATAATAGAGACATTAGATCTAGCTGGTCTGTCATAATATAATAGAGACATTAGATCTAGCTGGTCTGTCATAATATAATAGAGACATTAGATCTAGCTGGTCTGTCATAATATAATAGAGACATTAGATCTAGCTGGTCTGTCATAATATAATAGAGACATTAGATCTAGCTGGTCTGTCATAATATAATAGAGACATTAGATCTAGCTGGTCTGTCATAATATAATAGAGACATTAGATCTAGCTGGTCTGTCATAATATAATAGAGACATTAGATCTAGCTGGTCTGTCATAATATAATAGAGACATTAGATCTAGCTGGTCTGTCATAATATAATAGAGACATTAGATCTAGCTGGTCTGTCATAATGTAATAGAGACATTAGATCTAGCTGGTCTGTCATAATATAATAGAGACATTAGATCTAGCTGGTCTGTCATAATATAATAGAGACATTAGATCTAGCTGGTCTGTCATAATATAATAGAGACATTAGATCTAGCTGGTCTGTCATAATGTAATAGAGACATTAGATCTAGCTGGTCTGTCATAATATAATAGAGACATTAGATCTAGCTGGTCTGTCATAATGTAATAGAGACATTAGATCTAGCTGGTCTGTCATAATATAATAGAGACATTAGATCTAGCTGGTCTGTCATAATATAATAGAGACATTAGATCTAGCTGGTCTGTCATAATATAATAGAGACATTAGATCTAGCTGGTCTGTCATAATATAATAGAGACATTAGATCTAGCTGGTCTGTCATAATATAATAGAGACATTAGATCTAGCTGGTCTGTCATAATATAATAGAGACATTAGATCTAGCTGGTCTGTCATTATATAATAGAGACATTAGATCTAGCTGGTCTGTCATAATATAATAGAGACATTAGATCTAGCTGGTCTGTCATAATGTAATAGAGACATTAGATCTAGCTGGTCTGTCATAATATAATAGAGACATTAGATCTAGCTGGTCTGTCATAATGTAATAGAGACATTAGATCTAGCTGGTCTGTCATAATGTAATAGAGACATTAGATCTAGCTGGTCTGTCATAATATAATAGAGACATTAGATCTAGCTGGTCTGTCATAATATAATAGAGACATTAGATCTAGCTGGTCTGTCATAATATAATAGAGACATTAGATCTAGCTGGTCTGTCATAATATAATAGAGACATTAGATCTAGCTGGTCTGTCATAATGTAATAGAGACATTAGATCTAGCTGGTCTGTCATAATATAATAGAGACATTAGATCTAGCTGGTCTGTCATAATATAATAGAGACATTAGATCTAGCTGGTCTGTCATAATATAATAGAGACATTAGATCTAGCTGGTCTGTCATAATATAATAGAGACATTAGATCTAGCTGGTCTGTCATAATATAATAGAGACATTAGATCTAGCTGGTCTGTCATAATATAATAGAGACATGTAGATCTAGCTGGTCTGTCATAATGTAATAGAGACATTAGATCTAGCTGGTCTGTCATAATATAATAGAGACATTAGATCTAGCTGGTCTGTCATAATATAATAGAGACATTAGATCTAGCTGGTCTGTCATAATATAATAGAGACATTAGATCTAGCTGGTCTGTCATAATATAATAGAGACATGTAGATCTAGCTGGTCTGTCATAATATAATAGAGACATTAGATCTAGCTGGTCTGTCATAATGTAATAGAGACATTAGATCTAGCTGGTCTGTCATAATATAATAGAGACATTAGATCTAGCTGGTCTGTCATAATATAATAGAGACATTAGATCTAGCTGGTCTGTCATAATATAATAGAGACATTAGATCTAGCTGGTCTGTCATAATATAATAGAGACATTAGATCTAGCTGGTCTGTCATAATATAATAGAGACATTAGATCTAGCTGGTCTGTCATAATATAATAGAGACATTAGATCTAGCTGGTCTGTCATAATATAATAGAGACATTAGATCTAGCTGGTCTGTCATAATATAATAGAGACATTAGATCTAGCTGGTCTGTCATAATGTAATAGAGACATTAGATCTAGCTGGTCTGTCATAATATAATAGAGACATTAGATCTAGCTGGTCTGTCATAATATAATAGAGACATTAGATCTAGCTGGTCTGTCATAATATAATAGAGACATTAGATCTAGCTGGTCTGTCATAATATAATAGAGACATTAGATCTAGCTGGTCTGTCATAATATAATAGAGACATTAGATCTAGCTGGTCTGTCATAATGTAATAGAGACATTAGATCTAGCTGGTCTGTCATTATATAATAGAGACATTAGATCTAGCTGGTCTGTCATAATATAATAGAGACATTAGATCTAGCTGGTCTGTCATAATGTAATAGAGACATTAGATCTAGCTGGTCTGTCATAATATAATAGAGACATTAGATCTAGCTGGTCTGTCATAATATAATAGAGACATTAGATCTAGCTGGTCTGTCATAATATAATAGAGACATTAGATCTAGCTGGTCTGTCATAATGTAATAGAGACATTAGATCTAGCTGGTCTGTCATAATATAATAGAGACATTAGATCTAGCTGGTCTGTCATAATATAATAGAGACATTAGATCTAGCTGGTCTGTCATAATATAATAGAGACATGTAGATCTAGCTGGTCTGTCATAATATAATAGAGACATTAGATCTAGCTGGTCTGTCATAATGTAATAGAGACATTAGATCTAGCTGGTCTGTCATAATGTAATAGAGACATTAGATCTAGCTGGTCTGTCATAATATAATAGAGACATTAGATCTAGCTGGTCTGTCATAATATAATAGAGACATTAGATCTAGCTGGTCTGTCATAATATAATAGAGACATTAGATCTAGCTGGTCTGTCATAATATAATAGAGACATTAGATCTAGCTGGTCTGTCATAATATAATAGAGACATGTAGATCTAGCTGGTCTGTCATAATGTAATAGAGACATTAGATCTAGCTGGTCTGTCATAATATAATAGAGACATTAGATCTAGCTGGTCTGTCATAATATAATAGAGACATTAGATCTAGCTGGTCTGTCATAATATAATAGAGACATTAGATCTAGCTGGTCTGTCATAATATAATAGAGACATTAGATCTAGCTGGTCTGTCATAATATAATAGAGACATGTAGATCTAGCTGGTCTGTCATAATATAATAGAGACATTAGATCTAGCTGGTCTGTCATAATGTAATAGAGACATTAGATCTAGCTGGTCTGTCATAATATAATAGAGACATGTAGATCTAGCTGGTCTGTCATAATATAATAGAGACATTAGATCTAGCTGGTCTGTCATAATATAATAGAGACAGTAGATCTAGCTGGTCTGTCATAATATAATAGAGACAGTAGATCTAGCTGGTCTGTCATAATATAATAGAGACATGTAGATCTAGCTGGTCTGTCATAATATAATAGAGACATTAGATCTAGCTGGTCTGTCATAATATAATAGAGACATGTAGATCTAGCTGGTCTGTCATAATATAATAGAGACATCTAGATCTAGCTGGTCTGTCATAATATAATAGAGACATTAGATCTAGCTGGTCTGTCATAATATAATAGAGACAGTAGATCTAGCTGGTCTGTCATAATATAATAGAGACAGTAGATCTAGCTGGCCTGTCATAATATAATAGAGACATTAGATCTAGCTGGTCTGTCATAATGTAATAGAGACATTAGATCTAGCTGGTCTGTCATAATATAATAGAGACAGTAGATCTAGCTGGTCTGTCATAATATAATAGAGACAGTAGATCTAGCTGGTCTGTCATAATATAATAGAGACATTAGATCTAGCTGGTCTGTCATAATATAATAGAGACATGTAGATCTAGCTGGTCTGTCATAATATAATAGAGACATTAGATCTAGCTGGTCTGTCATAATGTAATAGAGACATTAGATCTAGCTGGTCTGTCATATATATAATAGAGACATGTAGATCTAGCTGGTCTGTCATAATATAATAGAGACAGTAGATCTAGCTGGTCTGTCATAATATAATAGAGACATTAGATCTAGCTGGTCTGTCATAATATAATAGAGACATTAGATCTAGCTGGTCTGTCATAATATAATAGAGACAGTAGATCTAGCTGGTCTGTCATAATATAATAGAGACATTAGATCTAGCTGGTCTGTCATAATATAATAGAGACATTAGATCTAGCTGGTCTGTCATAATATAATAGAGACATTAGATCTAGCTGGTCTGTCATAATGTAATAGAGACATTAGATCTAGCTGGTCTGTCATAATATAATAGAGACAGTAGATCTAGCTGGTCTGTCATAATATAATAGAGACAGTAGATCTAGCTGGTCTGTCATAATATAATAGAGACATTAGATCTAGCTGGTCTGTCATAATGTAATAGAGACATTATATCTAGCTGGTCTGTCATAATATAATAGAGACAGTAGATCTAGCTGGTCTGTCATAATATAATAGAGACAGTAGATCTAGCTGGTCTGTCATAATATAATAGAGACATGTAGATCTAGCTGGTCTGTCATAATATAATAGAGACATTAGATCTAGCTGGTCTGTCATAATGTAATAGAGACATTAGATCTAGCTGGTCTGTCATAATATAATAGAGACATTAGATCTAGCTGGTCTGTCATAATATAATAGAGACATGTAGATCTATGCTGGTCTGTCATAATATAATAGAGACATTAGATCTAGCTGGTCTGTCATAATATAATAGAGACAGTAGATCTAGCTGGTCTGTCATAATATAATAGAGACATTAGATCTAGCTGGTCTGTCATAATATAATAGAGACATGTAGATCTAGCTGGTCTGTCATAATGTAATAGAGACATTAGATCTAGCTGGTCTGTCATAATATAATAGAGACATTAGATCTAGCTGGTCTGTCATAATATAATAGAGACATTAGATCTAGCTGGTCTGTCATAATATAATAGAGACATTAGATCTAGCTGGTCTGTCATAATATAATAGAGACATGTAGATCTAGCTGGTCTGTCATAATATAATAGAGACATTAGATCTAGCTGGTCTGTCATAATGTAATAGAGACATTAGATCTAGCTGGTCTGTCATAATATAATAGAGACATGTAGATCTAGCTGGTCTGTCATAATATAATAGAGACATTAGATCTAGCTGGTCTGTCATAATATAATAGAGACATTAGATCTAGCTGGTCTGTCATAATATAATAGAGACAGTAGATCTAGCTGGTCTGTCATAATGTAATAGAGACATTAGATCTAGCTGGTCTGTCATAATATAATAGAGACATTAGATCTAGCTGGTGTGTCATAATATAATAGAGACATTAGATCTAGCTGGTCTGTCATAATATAATAGAGACATTAGATCTAGCTGGTCTGTCATAATGTAATAGAGACAGTAGATCTAGCTGGTCTGTCATAATATAATAGAGACATTAGATCTAGCTGGTCTGTCATAATGTAATAGAGACATTAGATCTAGCTGGTCTGTCATAATATAATAGAGACATTAGATCTAGCTGGTCTGTCATAATATAATAGAGACATTAGATCTAGCTGGTCTGTCATAATATAATAGAGACAGTAGATCTAGCTGGCCTGTCATAATATAATAGATACTGTAGATCTAGCTGGTCTGTCATAATATAATAGAGACATTAGATCTAGCTGGTCTGTCATAATGTAATAGAGACATTAGTTCTAGCTGGTCTGTCATAATATAATAGAGACAGTATATCTAGCTGGTCTGTCATAATATAATAGAGACATTAGATCTAGCTGGTCTGTCATAATATAATAGAGACAGTATATCTAGCTGGTCTGTCATAATATAATAGAGACATTAGATCTAGCTGGTCTGTCATAATATAATAGAGGACAGTAGATCTAGCTGGTCTGTCATTATATAATAGAGACAGTATATCTAGCTGGTCTGTCATAATATAATAGAGACAGTAGATCTAGCTGGTCTGTCATAATGTAATAGAGACATTAGATCTAGCTGGTCTGTCATAATATAATAGAGACATTAGATCTAGCTGGTCTGTCATAATATAATAGAGGCAGTAGATCTAGCTGGTCTGTCATAATATAATAGAGGCAGTAGATCTAGCTGGTCTGTCATAATATAATAGAGACAGTAGATCTAGCTGGTCTGTCATAATATAATAGAGACATTAGATCTAGCTGGTCTGTCATAATATAATAGAGACAGTATATCTAGCTGGTCTGTCATAATATAATAGAGACAGTAGATCTAGCTGGTCTGTCATAATATAATAGAGGCAGTATATCTAGCTGGTCTGTCATAATATAATAGAGACAGTATATCTAGCTGGTCTGTCATAATATAATAGAGGCAGTATATCTAGCTGGTCTGTCATAATATAATAGAGACAGTATATCTAGCTGGTCTGTCATAATGTAATAGAGACTGTATATCTAGCTTCTCTGTCATAATATAATAGAGACAGTAGATCTAGCTGGTCTGTCATAATATAATAGAGACATTAGATCTAGCTGGTCTGTCATAATATAATAGAGACAGTAGATCTAGCTGGTCTGTCATAATATAATAGAGACAGTAGATCTAGCTGGTCTGTCAAAATATAATAGAGACAGTAGATCTAGCTGGTCTGTCATAATGTAATAGAGACATTAGATCTAGCTGGTCTGTCATAATATAATAGAGACAGTAGATCTAGCTGGTCTGTCATAATATAATAGAGACTGTAGATCTAGCTGGTCTGTCATAATGTAATAGAGACATTAGATCTAGCTGGTCTGTCATAATATAATAGAGACATTACATCTAGCTGGTCTGTCATAATATAATAGAGACAGTAAATCTAGCTGGTCTGTCATAATATAATAGAGACAGTAGATCTAGCTGGTCTGTCATAATATAATAGAGACAGTAGATCTAGCTGGTCTGTCATAATATAATAGAGACAGTATATCTAGCTTCTCTGTCATAATGTAATAGAGACATTAGATCTAGCTGGTCTGTCATAATATAATAGAGACAGTAGATCTAGCTGGTCTGTCATAATATAATAGAGACAGTAGATCTAGCTGGTCTGTCATAATATAATAGAGACAGTAGATCTAGCTGGTCTGTCTTAATATAATAGAGACATTAGATCTAGCTGGTCTGTCATAATATAATAGAGACAGTATATCTAGCTGGTCTGTCATAATATAATAGAGACAGTAGATCTAGCTGGTCTGTCATAATATAATACAGACATTAGATCTAGCTGGTCTGTCATAATGTAATAGAGACATTAGATCTAGCTGGTCTGTCATAATATAATAGAGACATTAGATCTAGCTGGTCTGTCATAATATAATAGAGACATTAGATCTAGCTGGTCTGTCAAAATATAATAGAGACAGTATATCTAGCTGGTCTGTCATAATATAATAGAGACAGTATATCTAGCTGGTCTGTCACAATATAATAGAGGCAGTATATCTAGCTGGTCTGTCATAATGTAATAGAGACATTAGATCTAGCTGGTCTGTCATAATATAATAGAGACAGTAGATCTAGCTGGTCTGTCATAATATAATAGAGACAGTATATCTAGCTGGTCTGTCATACTATAATAGAGACAGTAGATCTAGCTGGTCTGTCATAATATAATAGAGACATTAGATCTAGCTGGTCTGTCATAATATAATAGAGACAGTAGATCTAGCTGGTCTGCCATTATATAATAGAGACAGTAGATCTAGCTGGTCTGTCATAATATAATAGAGACAGTAGATCTAGCTGGTCTGTCATAATATAATAGAGACATTAGATCTAGCTGGTCTGTCATAATATAATAGAGACATTAGATCTAGCTGGCCTGTCATAATATAATAGATACATTAGATCTAGCTGGTCATAATGTAATAGAGACATTAGATCTAGCTGGTCTGTCATAATATAATAGAGACAGTAGATCTAGCTGGTCTGTCATACTATAATAGAGACAGTATATCTAGCTGGTCTGTCATAATATAATAGAGACAGTAGATCTAGCTGGCCTGTCATAATATAATAGAGACATTAGATCTAGCTGGTCTGTCATAATATAATAGAGACATTAGATCTAGCTGGTCTGTCATAATGTAATAGATACATTAGATCTAGCTGGTCTGTCATAATATAATAGAGACATTAGATCTAGCTGGTCTGTCATAATATAATAGAGACATTAGATCTAGCTGGTCTGTCATAATATAATAGAGACATTAGATCTAGCTGGTCTGTCATAATATAATAGAGACAGTAGATCTAGCTGGCCTGTCATAATATAATAGATACTGTAGATCTAGCTGGTCTGTCATAATATAATAGAGACATTAGATCTAGCTGGTGTGTCATAATATAATAGAGACATTAGATCTAGCTGGTCTGTCATAATATAATAGAGACAGTAGATCTAGCTGGTCTGTCATAATATAATAGAGACAGTAGATCTAGCTGGTCTGTCATAATATAATAGAGACATTAGATCTAGCTGGTCTGCCAAAATGTAATAGAGACATTAGATCTAGCTGGTCTGTCATAATATAATAGAGACAGTAGATCTAGCTGGTCTGTCAAAATATAATAGAGACAGTATATCTAGCTGGTCTGTCATAATATAATAGAGACAGTAGATCTAGCTGGCCTGTCATAATATAATAGATACTGTAGATCTAGCTGGTCTGTCATAATATAATAGCTGGTCTGTCATAACATAATAGAGACATTAGATTCTAGCTGGTCTGTCATAATATAATAGAGACATTAGATCTAGCTGGTCTGTCATAATATAATAGAGACAGTATATCTAGCTGGTCTGTCATAATATAATAGAGACAGTAGATCTAGCTGGTCTGTCATAATATAATAGAGACATTAGATCTAGCTGGTCTGTCATAATATAATAGAGACAGTAGATCTAGCTGGTCTGTCATTATATAATAGAGACAGTATATCTAGCTGGTCTGTCATAATATAATAGAGACAGTAGATCTAGCTGGTCTGTCATAATGTAATAGAGACATTAGATCTAGCTGGTCTGTCATAATGTAATAGAGACATTAGATCTAGCTGGTCTGTCATAATATAATAGAGGCAGTAGATCTAGCTGGTCTGTCATAATATAATAGAGGCAGTAGATCTAGCTGGTCTGTCATAATATAATAGAGACAGTAGATCTAGCTGGCCTGTCATAATATAATAGAGACAGTAGATCTAGCTGGTCTGTCATAATATAATAGAGACAGTATATCTAGCTGGTCTGTCATAATATAATAGAGACAGTAGATCTAGCTAGTCTGTCATAATATAATAGAGGCAGTATATCTAGCTGGTCTGTCATAATATAATAGAGACAGTATATCTAGCTTCTCTGTCATAATATAATAGAGGCAGTATATCTAGCTGGTCTGTCATAATATAATAGAGACAGTATATCTAGCTGGTCTGTCATAATGTAATAGAGACTGTATATCTAGCTTCTCTGTCATAATATAATAGAGACAGTAGATCTAGCTGGTCTGTCATAATATAATAGAGACATTAGATCTAGCTGGTCTGTCATAATATAATAGAGACAGTAGATCTAGCTGGTCTGTCATAATATAATAGAGACAGTAGATCTAGCTGGTCTGTCAAAATATAATAGAGACAGTAGATCTAGCTGGCCTGTCATAATATAATAGATACTGTAGATCTAGCTGGCCTGTCATAATATAATAGAGACAGTAGATCTAGCTGGTCTGTCATAATATAATAGAGACAGTATATCTAGCTGGTCTGTCATAATATAATAGAGACAGTATATCTAGCTTCTCTGTCATAATGTAATAGAGACATTAGATCTAGCTGGTCTGTTATAATATTATAGAGACAGTAGATCTAGCTGGTCTGTCATAATATAATAGAGACAGTATATCTAGCTGGTCTGTCATAATATAATAGAGAGAGTAGATGTAGCTGGTCTGTCTTAATATAATAGAGACATTAGATCTAGCTGGTCTGTCATAATATAATAGAGGAAGTAGATCTAGCTGGTCTGTCATTATATAATAGAGACAGTATATCTAGCTGGTCTGTCATAATATAATACAGACATTAGATCTAGCTGGTCTGTCATAATGTAATAGAGACATTAGATCTAGCTGGTCTGTCATATGTAATAGAGACATTAGATCTAGCTGGTCTGTCATAATATAATAGAGACAGTAGATCTAGCTGGTCTGTCAAAATATAATAGAGACAGTATATCTAGCTGGTCTGTCATTATATAATAGAGACAGTATATCTAGCTGGTCTGTCATAATATAATAGAGGCAGTATATCTAGATTCTCTGTCATAATGTAATAGAGACATTAGATCTAGCTGGTCTGTTATAATATTATAGAGACAGTAGATCTAGCTGGTCTGTCATAATATAATAGAGACAGTATATCTAGCTGGTCTGTCATAATATAATAGAGACAGTAGATGTAGCTGGTCTGTCTTAATATAATAGAGACATTAGATCTAGCTGGTCTGTCATAATATAATAGAGACAGTAGATCTAGCTGGTCTGTCATTATATAATAGAGACAGTAGATCTAGCTGGTCTGTCATAATATAATACAGACATTAGATCTAGCTGGTCTGTCATAATGTAATAGAGACATTAGATCTAGCTGGTCTGTCATAATATAATAGAGATATTAGATCTAGCTGGTCTGTCATAATATAATAGAGACAGTAGATCTAGCTGGTCTGTCATAATATAATAGAGACAGTAGATCTAGCTGGTCTGTCATAATATAATAGAGACAGTAGATCTAACTGGCCTGTCATAATATAATAGATACATTAGATCTAGCTGGTCTGTCATAATATAATAGAGACATTAGATCTAGCTGGTCTGTCATAATATAGTAGAGACATTAGATCTAGCTGGTCTGCCATAATGTAATAGAGACATTAGATCTAGCTGGTCTGTCATAATATAATAGAAACATTAGATCTAGCTGGTCTGTCATAATATAATAGAGACAGTAGATCTAGCTGGTCTGTCATAATATAATAGAGACAGTAGATCTAGCTGGTCTGTCATTATATAATAGAGACAGTATATCTAGCTGATCTGTCATAATTTAATAGAGACAGTATATCTAGCTTCTCTGTCATAATATAATAGAGACATTAGATCTAGCTGGTCTGTTATAATATTATAGAGACAGTAGATCTAGCTGGTCTGTCATAATATAATAGAGACAGTATATCTAGCTGGTCTGTCATAATATAATACAGACATTAGATCTAGCTGGTCTGTCATAATGTAATAGAGACATTAGATCTAGCTGGTCTGTCATAATATAATAGAGACATTAGATCTAGCTGGTCTGTCATAATATAATAGAGACACTAGATCTAGCTGGTCTGTCATAATATAATAGAGGCAGTAGATCTAGCTGGTCTGTCATAATATAATAGAGACAGTAGATCTAGCTGGTCTGTCATAATATAATAGATACATTAGATCTAGCTGTTCTGTCATAATATAATAGAGACATTAGATCTAGCTGGTCTGTCATAATATAATAGAGACATTAGATCTAGCTGGTCTGTCATAATGTAATAGAGACATTAGATCTAGCTGGTCTGTCATAATATAATAGAAACATTAGATCTAGCTGGTCTGTCATAATATAATAGAGACATTAGATCTAGCTGGTCTGTCATAATATAATAGAGACAGTATATCTAGCTGGTCTGTCATAATATAATAGAGACAGTATATCTAGCTGGTCTGTCATAATATAATAGAGACAGTATATCTAGCTTCTCTGTCATAATGTAATAGAGACATTAGATCTAGCTGGTCTGTTATAATATAATAGAGACAGTAGATCTAGCTGGTCTGTCATAATTTAATAGAGACAGTAGATCTAGCTGGTCTGTCATAATATAATAGAGACAGTAGATCTAGCTGGTCTGTCATAATGTAATAGAGACATTAGAACTAGCTGGTCTGTCATAATATAATAGAGACATTACATCTAGCTGGTCTGTCATAATATAATAGAGGAAGTAAATCTAGCTGGTCTGTCATTATATAATAGAGACAGTATATCTAGCTGGTCTGTCATAATATAATAGAGACAGTATATCTAGCTGGTCTGTCATAATATAATAGAGACAGTATATCTAGCTTCTCTGTCATAATGTAATAGAGACATTAGATCTAGCTGGTCTGTTATAATATTATAGAGACAGTAGATCTAGCTGGTCTGTCATAATATAATAGAGACAGTATATCTAGCTGGTCTGTCATAATATAATAGAGACAGTAGATGTAGCTGGTCTGTCTTAATATAATAGAGACATTAGATCTAGCTGGTCTGTCATAATATAATAGAGGAAGTAGATCTAGCTGGTCTGTCATTATATAATAGAGACAGTATATCTAGCTGGTCTGTCATAATATAATACAGACATTAGATCTAGCTGGTCTGTCATAATGTAATAGAGACATTAGATCTAGCTGGTCTGTCATAATGTAATAGAGACATTAGATCTAGCTGGTCTGTCATAATATAATAGAGACAGTAGATCTAGCTGGTCTGTCAAAATATAATAGAGACAGTATATCTAGCTGGTCTGTCATTATATAATAGAGACAGTATATCTAGCTTGTCTGTCATAATATAATAGAGACAGTATATCTAGCTTCTCTGTCATAATGTAATAGAGACATTAGATCTAGCTGGTCTGTTATAATATTATAGAGACAGTAGATCTAGCTGGTCTGTCATAATATAATAGAGACAGTATATCTAGCTGGTCTGTCATAATATAATAGAGACAGTAGATGTAGCTGGTCTGTCTTAATATAATAGAGACATTAGATCTAGCTGGTCTGTCATAATATAATAGAGGAAGTAGATCTAGCTGGTCTGTCATTATATAATAGAGACAGTATATCTAGCTGGTCTGTCATAATATAATACAGACATTAGATCTAGCTGGTCTGTCATAATGTAATAGAGACATTAGATCTAGCTGGTCTGTCATAATATAATAGAGATATTAGATCTAGCTGGTCTGTCATAATATAATAGAGACACTAGATCTAGCTGGTCTGTCATAATATAATAGAGGCAGTAGATCTAGCTGGTCTGTCATAATATAATAGAGACAGTAGATCTAGCTGGCCTGTCATAATATAATAGATACTGTAGATCTAGCTGGTCTGTCATAATATAATAGAGACATTAGATCTAGCTGGTCTGTCATAATATAGTAGAGACATTAGATCTAGCTGGTCTGCCATAATGTAATAGAGACATTAGATCTAGCTGGTCTGTCATAATATAATAGAAACATTAGATCTAGCTGGTCTGTCATATAATAATAGAGGAAGTAAATCTAGCTGGTCTGTCATTATATAATAGAGACAGTATATCTAGCTGGTCTGTCATTATATAATAGAGACAGTATATCTAGCTGATCTGTCATAATATAATAGAGACAGTATATCTAGCTTCTCTGTCATAATGTAATAGAGACATTAGATCTAGCTGGTCTGTTATAATATTATAGAGACAGTAGATCTAGCTGGTCTGTCATAATATAATAGAGACAGTATATCTAGCTGGTCTGTCATAATATAATAGAGACAGTAGATGTAGCTGGTCTGTCTTAATATAATAGAGACATTAGATGTAGCTGGTCTGTCTTAATATAATAGAGATAGTATATCTAGCTGGTCTGTCATAATATAATAGAGACAGTAGATCTAGCTGGCCTGTCATAATATAATAGATACTGTAGATCTAGCTGGTCTGTCATAATATAATAGAGACACTAGATCTAGCTGGTGTGTCATAATATAATAGAGACATTAGATCTAGCTGGTCTGTCATAATATAATAGAGACAGTAGATCTAGCTTCTCTGTCATAATATAATAGAGACAGTAGATCTAGCTGGCCTGTCATAATATAATAGAGACATTAGATCTAGCTGGTCTGCCAAAATGTAATAGAGACATTAGATCTAGCTGGTCTGTCAAAATATAATAGAGACAGTAGATCTAGCTGGTCTGTCAAAATATAATAGAGACAGTATATCTAGCTGGTCTGTCATAATATAATAGAGACAGTAGATCTAGCTGGCCTGTCATAATATAATAGATACTGTAGATCTAGCTAGTTTGTCATAATATAATAGAGACATTAGATCTAGCTGGTCTGTCATAATGTAATAGAGACATTAATTCTAGCTGGTCTGTCATAATATAATAGAGACAGTATATCTAGCTGGTCTGTCATAATATAATAGAGACAGTATATCTAGCTGGTCTGTCATAATATAATAGAGACAGTATATCTAGCTGGTCTGTCATAATATAATAGAGACATTAGATCTAGCTGGTCTGTCATAATATAATAGAGGAAGTAGATCTAGCTGGTCTGTCATTATATAATAGAGACAGTATATCTAGCTGGTCTGTCATAATATAATAGAGACAGTAGATCTAGCTGGTCTGTCATAATGTAATAGAGACATTAGATCTAGCTGGTCTGTCATAATATAATAGAGACATTAGATCTAGCTGGTCTGTCATAATATAATAGAGGCAGTAGATCTAGCTGGTCTGTCATAATATAATAGAGGCAGTAGATCTAGCTGGTCTGTCATAATATAATAGAGACAGTAGATCTAGCTGGCCTGTCATAATATAATAGAGACAGTAGATCTAGCTGGTCTGTCATAATATAATAGAGACAGTATATCTAGCTGGTCTGTCATAATATAATAGAGACAGTAGATCTAGCTGGTCTGTCATAATATAATAGAGACAGTATATCTAGCTGGTCTGTCATAATATAATAGAGACAGTATATCTAGCTTCTCTGTCATAATATAATAGAGGCAGTATATCTAGCTGGTCTGTCATAATATAATAGAGACAGTATATCTAGCTGGTCTGTCATAATATAATAGAGACAGTATATCTAGCTTCTCTGTCATAATATAATAGAGACAGTAGATCTAGCTGGTCTGTCATAATATAATAGAGACATTAGATCTAGCTGGTCTGTCATAATATAATAGAGACAGTATATCTAGCTGGTCTGTCATAATATAATAGAGACAGTATATCTAGCTGGTCTGTCATAATATAATAGAGACAGTAGATCTAGCTGGCCTGTCATAATATAATAGATACTGTAGATCTAGCTGGCCTGTCATAATATAATAGAGACAGTAGATCTAGCTGGTCTGTCATAATATAATAGAGACAGTATATCTAGCTGGTCTGTCATAATATAATAGAGACAGTATATCTAGCTTCTCTGTCATAATGTAATAGAGACATTAGATCTAGCTGGTCTGTTATAATATTATAGAGACAGTAGATCTAGCTGGTCTGTCATAATATAATAGAGACAGTATATCTAGCTGGTCTGTCATAATATAATAGAGAGAGTAGATGTAGCTGGTCTGTCATAATATAATAGAGACATTAGATCTAGCTGGTCTGTCATAATATAATAGAGGAAGTAGATCTAGCTGGTCTGTCATTATATAATAGAGACAGTAGATCTAGCTGGTCTGTCATAATATAATACAGACATTAGATCTAGCTGGTCTGTCATAATATAATAGAGACATTAGATCTAGCTGGTCTGTCATAATATAATAGAGACAGTAGATCTAGCTGGTCTGTCATAATATAATAGAGACAGTAGATCTAGCTGGTCTGTCAAAATATAATAGAGACAGTATATCTAGCTGGTCTGTCATTATATAATAGAGACAGTATATCTAGCTGGTCTGTCATAATATAATAGAGGCAGTATATCTAGATTCTCTGTCATAATGTAATAGAGACATTAGATCTAGCTGGTCTGTTATAATATAATAGAGACAGTAGATCTAGCTGGTCTGTCATAATATAATAGAGACAGTATATCTAGCTGGTCTGTCATAATATAATAGAGACAGTAGATGTAGCTGGTCTGTCATAATATAATAGAGACATTAGATCTAGCTGGTCTGTCATAATATAATAGAGGAAGTAGATCTAGCTGGTCTGTCATTATATAATAGAGACAGTATATCTAGCTGGTCTGTCATAATATAATACAGACATTAGATCTAGCTGGTCTGTCATAATGTAATAGAGACATTAGATCTAGCTGGTCTGTCATAATATAATAGAGATATTAGATCTAGCTGGTCTGTCATAATATAATAGAGACACTAGATCTAGCTGGTCTGTCATAATATAATAGAGGCAGTAGATCTAGCTGGTCTGTCATAATATAATAGATACAGTAGATCTAACTGGCCTGTCATAATATAATAGATACTGTAGATCTAGCTGGTCTGTCATAATATAATAGAGACATTAGATCTAGCTGGTCTGTCATAATATAGTAGAGACATTAGATCTAGCTGGTCTGCCATAATGTAATAGAGACATTAGATCTAGCTGGTCTGTCATAATATAATAGAAACATTAGATCTAGCTGGTCTGTCATAATATAATAGAGGAAGTAAATCTAGCTGGTCTGTCATTATATAATAGAGACAGTATATCTAGCTGGTCTGTCATTATATAATAGAGACAGTTTATCTAGCTGATCTGTCATAATTTAATAGAGACAGTATATCTAGCTTCTCTGTCATAATGTAATAGAGACATTAGATCTAGCTGGTCTGTTATAATATTATAGAGACAGTAGATCTAGCTGGTCTGTCATAATATAATAGAGACAGTATATCTAGCTGGTCTGTCATAATATAATACAGACATTAGATCTAGCTGGTCTGTCATAATGTAATAGAGACATTAGATCTAGCTGGTCTGTCATAATATAATAGAGACATTAGATCTAGCTGGTCTGTCATAATATAATAGAGACACTAGATCTAGCTGGTCTGTCATAATATAATAGAGGCAGTAGATCTAGCTGGTCTGTCATAATATAATAGAGACTGTAGATCTAGCTGGTCTGTCATAATATAATAGAGACATTAGATCTAGCTGGTCTGTCATAATATAATAGAGACATTAGATCTAGCTGGTCTGTCATAATATAGTAGAGACATTAGATCTAGCTGGTCTGTCATAATGTAATAGAGACATTAGATCTAGCTGGTCTGTCATAATATAATAGAGACATTAGATCTAGCTGGTCTGTCATAATATAATAGAGACAGTAGATCTAGCTGGTCTGTCATTATATAATAGAGACAGTATATCTAGCTGGTCTGTCATAATATAATAGAGACAGTAGATCTAGCTGGTCTGTCATAATATAATAGAGACATTAGATCTAGCTGGTCTGTCATAATATAATAGAGACATTAGATCTAGCTGGTCTGTCATAATATAATAGAGACAGTAGATCTAGCTGGTCTGTCATAATTTAATAGAGACAGTAGATCTAGCTGGTCTGTCATAATATAATAGAGACATTAGATCTAGCTGGTCTGTCATAATGTAATAGAGACATTAGATCTAGCTGGTCTGTCATAATATAATAGAGACATTACATCTAGCTGGTCTGTCATAATATAATAGAGACAGTAGATCTAGCTGGTCTGTCATTATATAATAGAGACAGTATATCTAGCTGGTCTGTCATAATATAATAGAGACAGTATATCTAGCTGGTCTGTCATAATATAATAGAGACATTAGATCTAGCTGCTCTGTCATAATGTAATAGAGACATTAGATCTAGCTGGTCTGTCATAATATAATAGAGACAGTAGATCTAGCTGGTCTGTCATAATATAATAGAGACATTAGATCTAGCTGGTCTGTCATAATATAATAGAGACAGTAGATCTAGCTGGTCTGTCATAATATAATAGAGACATTAGATCTAGCTGGTCTGTCATAATATAATAGAGGAAGTAGATCTAGCTGGTCTGTCATTATATAATAGAGACAGTAGATCTAGCTGGTCTGTCATAATATAATACAGACATTAGATCTAGCTGGTCTGTCATAATGTAATAGAGACATTAGATCTAGCTGGTCTGTCATAATGTAATAGAGACATTAGATCTAGCTGGTCTGTCATAATATAATAGAGACAGTAGATCTAGCTGGTCTGTCAAAATATAATAGAGACAGTAGATCTAGCTGGTCTGTCATAATATAATAGAGACAGTAGATCTAGCTGGTCTGTCATAATATAATAGAGACAGTAGATCTAGCTGGTCTGTCATAATATAATAGAGACATTAGATCTAGCTGGTCTGTTATAATATAATAGAGACAGTAGATCTAGCTGGTCTGTCATAATATAATAGAGACAGTATATCTAGCTGGTCTGTCATAATATAATAGAGACAGTAGATCTAGCTGGTCTGTCTTAATATAATAGAGACATTAGATCTAGCTGGTCTGTCATAATATAATAGAGGAAGTAGATCTAGCTGGTCTGTCATTATATAATAGAGACAGTAGATCTAGCTGGTCTGTCATAATATAATAGAGACATTAGATCTAGCTGGTCTGTCATAATATAATAGAGACATTAGATCTAGCTGGTCTGTCATAATATAATAGAGATATTAGATCTAGCTGGTCTGTCATAATATAATAGAGACATTAGATCTAGCTGGTCTGTCATAATGTAATAGAGACAGTAGATCTAGCTGGTCTGTCATAATATAATAGAGACAGTAGATCTAGCTGGTCTGTCATAATATAATAGAGACAGTAGATCTAGCTGGTCTGTCATTATATAATAGAGACAGTAGATCTAGCTGGTCTGTCATAATATAGTAGAGACATTAGATCTAGCTGGTCTGCCATAATGTAATAGAGACATTAGATCTAGCTGGTCTGTCATAATATAATAGAAACATTAGATCTAGCTGGTCTGTCATAATATAATAGAGGAAGTAAATCTAGCTGGTCTGTCATTATATAATAGAGACAGTATATCTAGCTGGTCTGTCATTATATAATAGAGACAGTATATCTAGCTGGTCTGTCATAATATAATAGAGACAGTAGATCTAGCTGGTCTGTCATAATGTAATAGAGACATTAGATCTAGCTGGTCTGTTATAATATAATAGAGACAGTAGATCTAGCTGGTCTGTCATAATATAATAGAGACAGTAGATCTAGCTGGTCTGTCATAATATAATAGAGACAGTAGATCTAGCTGGTCTGTCATAATATAATAGAGACATTAGATGTAGCTGGTCTGTCATAATGTAATAGAGACATTAGATCTAGCTGGTCTGTCATAATATAATAGAGACATTAGATCTAGCTGGTCTGTCATAATATAATAGAGACATTAGATCTAGCTGGTCTGTCATAATATAATACAGACATTAGATCTAGCTGGTCTGTCATAATGTAATAGAGACATTAGATCTAGCTGGTCTGTCATAATATAATAGAGACATTAGATCTAGCTGGTCTGTCATAATGTAATAGAGACACTAGATCTAGCTGGTCTGTCATAATATAATAGAGACAGTAGATCTAGCTGGTCTGTCATAATATAATAGAGACATTAGATCTAGCTGGTCTGTCATAATATAATAGAGACATTAGATCTAGCTGGTCTGTCATAATATAATAGAGACATTAGATCTAGCTGGTCTGTCATAATATAGTAGAGACATTAGATCTAGCTGGTCTGTCATAATGTAATAGAGACATTAGATCTAGCTGGTCTGTCATAATGTAATAGAGACATTAGATCTAGCTGGTCTGTCATAATGTAATAGAGACATTAGATCTAGCTGGTCTGTCATTATATAATAGAGACAGTAGATCTAGCTGGTCTGTCATAATATAATAGAGACATTAGATCTAGCTGGTCTGTCATAATATAATAGAGACATTAGATCTAGCTGGTCTGTCATAATATAATAGAGACATTAGATCTAGCTGGTCTGTCATAATATAATAGAGACATTAGATCTAGCTGGTCTGTCATAATATAATAGAGGCAGTAGATCTAGCTGGTCTGTCATTCTATAATAGAGCCTGTAGATCTAGCTGGTCTGTCATAATGTAATAGAGACATTAGATCTAGCTGGTCTGTCATAATGTAATAGAGACATTAGATCTAACTGGTCTGTCATAATATAATAGAGACAGTATATCTAGCTGGTCTGTCATAATATAATAGAGACAGTAGATCTAGCTGGTCTGTCATAATATAATAGAGACATTAGATCTAGCTGGTCTGTCATAATGTAATAGAGACAGTAGATCTAGCTGGTCTGTCATAATATAATAGAGACAGTAGATCTAGCTGGTCTGTCATTATATAATAGAGACAGTAGATCTAGCTGGTCTGTCATAATGTAATAGAGACAGTAGATCTAGCTGGTCTGTCATAATATAATAGAGACATTAGATCTAGCTGGTCTGTCATAATGTAATAGAGACATTAGATCTAGCTGGTCTGTCATAATATAATAGAGACATTAGATCTAGCTGGTCTGTCATAATATAATAGAGACAGTAGATCTAGCTGGTCTGTCATAATATAATAGAGACAGTAGATCTAGCTGGTCTGTCATAATATAATAGAGACATTAGATCTAGCTGGTCTGACATAATATAATAGAGGAAGTAGATCTAGCTGGTCTGTCATTATATAATAGAGACAGTATATCTAGCTGGTCTGTCATAATATAATAGAGACAGTAGATCTAGCTGGTCTGTCATAATGTAATAGAGACATTAGATCTAGCTGGTCTGTCATAATATAATAGAGACATTAGATCTAGCTGGTCTGTCATAATATAATAGAGACACTAGATCTAGCTGGTCTGTCATAATATAATAGAGGCAGTAGATCTAGCTGGTCTGTCATAATATAATAGATACAGTAGATCTAGCTGGTCTGTCATAATATAATAGAGACATTAGATCTAGCTGGTCTGTCATAATATAATAGAGACATTAGATCTAGCTGGTCTGTCATAATATAATAGAGACAGTAGATCTAGCTGGTCTGTCATAATATAATAGAGACAGTATATCTAGCTGGTCTGTCATTATATAATAGAGACA
>NC_092095.1:1652599-1683059 GCF_045679555.1 Salvelinus alpinus
TAGATCTAATGTCTCTATTATATAATGACAGACCAGCTAGATCTAATGTCTCTATTACATTATGACAGACCAGCTAGATCTAATGTCTCTATTATATAATGACAGACCAGCTAGATCTAATGTCTCTATTACATTATGACAGACCAGCTAGATCTAATGTCTCTATTATATTATGACAGACCAGCTAGATCTAATGTCTCTATTACATTATGACAGACCAGCTAGATCTAATGTCTCTATTACATTATGACAGACCAGCTAGATCTAATGTCTCTATTACATTATGACAGACCAGCTAGATCTAATGTCTCTATTATATTATGACAGACCAGCTAGATCTAATGTCTCTATTATATTATGACAGACCAGCTAGATCTACTGTCTCTATTATATAATGACAGACCAGCTAGATCTAATGTCTCTATTACATTATGACAGACCAGCTAGATCTAATGTCTCTATTACATTATGACAGACCAGCTAGATCTAATGTCTCTATTATATTATGACAGACCAGCTAGATCTAATGTCTCTATTACATTATGACAGACCAGCTAGATCTAATGTCTCTATTACATTATGACAGACCAGCTAGATCTAATGTCTCTATTATATTATGACAGACCAGCTAGATCTAATGTCTCTATTATATTATGACAGACCAGCTAGATCTAATGTCTCTATTATATTATGACAGACCAGCTAGATCTAATGTCTCTATTATATTATGACAGACCAGCTAGATCTAATGTCTCTATTATATTATGACAGACCAGCTAGATCTAATGTCTCTATTATATTATGACAGACCAGCTAGATCTAATGTCTCTATTATATTATGACAGACCAGCTAGATCTAATGTCTCTATTACATTATGACAGACCAGCTAGATCTAATGTCTCTATTATATTATGACAGACCAGCTAGATCTAATGTCTCTATTACATTATGACAGACCAGCTAGATCTAATGTCTCTATTACATTATGACAGACCAGCTAGATCTAATGTCTCTATTACATTATGACAGACCAGCTAGATCTAATGTCTCTATTACATTATGACAGACCAGCTAGATCTAATGTCTCTATTATATAATGACAGACCAGCTAGATCTAATGTCTCTATTATATAATGACAGACCAGCTAGATCTAATGTCTCTATTACATTATGACAGACCAGCTAGATCTAATGTCTCTATTACATTATGACAGACCAGCTAGATCTAATGTCTCTATTACATAATGACAGACCAGCTAGATCTAATGTCTCTATTACATTATGACAGACCAGCTAGATCTAATGTCTCTATTATATAATGACAGACCAGCTAGATCTAATGTCTCTATTACATTATGACAGACCAGCTAGATCTAATGTCTCTATTATATATATGACAGACCAGCTAGATCTAATGTCTCTATTACATTATGACAGACCAGCTAGATCTAATGTCTCTATTATATTATGACAGACCAGCTAGATCTAATGTCTCTATTACATTATGACAGACCAGCTAGATCTAATGTCTCTATTATATAATGACAGACCAGCTAGATCTAATGTCTCTATTATATTATGACAGACCAGCTAGATCTAATGTCTCTATTATATAATGACAGACCAGCTAGATCTAATGTCTCTATTACATTATGACAGACCAGCTAGATCTAATGTCTCTATTATATTATGACAGACCAGCTAGATCTAATGTCTCTATTATATTATGACAGACCAGCTAGATCTAATGTCTCTATTATATTATGACAGACCAGCTAGATCTAATGTCTCTATTATATTATGACAGACCAGCTAGATCTAATGTCTCTATTACATTATGACAGACCAGCTAGATCTAATGTCTCTATTACATTATGACAGACCAGCTAGATCTAATGTCTCTATTACATTATGACAGACCAGCTAGATCTAATGTCTCTATTATATTATGACAGACCAGCTAGATCTAATGTCTCTATTATATTATGACAGACCAGCTAGATCTAATGTCTCTATTACATTATGACAGACCAGCTAGATCTAATGTCTCTATTATATTATGACAGACCAGCTAGATCTAATGTCTCTATTACATTATGACAGACCAGCTAGATCTAATGTCTCTATTACATTATGACAGACCAGCTAGATCTAATGTCTCTATTACATTATGACAGACCAGCTAGATCTAATGTCTCTATTACATTATGACAGACCAGCTAGATCTAATGTCTCTATTACATTATGACAGACCAGCTAGATCTAATGTCTCTATTATATAATGACAGACCAGCTAGATCTAATGTCTCTATTACATTATGACAGACCAGCTAGATCTAATGTCTCTATTATATAATGACAGACCAGCTAGATCTAATGTCTCTATTACATTATGACAGACCAGCTAGATCTAATGTCTCTATTATATAATGACAGACCAGCTAGATCTAATGTCTCTATTACATTATGACAGACCAGCTAGATCTAATGTCTCTATTATATAATGACAGACCAGCTAGATCTAATGTCTCTATTACATTATGACAGACCAGCTAGATCTAATGTCTCTATTATATAATGACAGACCAGCTAGATCTAATGTCTCTATTACATTATGACAGACCAGCTAGATCTAATGTCTCTATTACATTATGACAGACCAGCTAGATCTAATGTCTCTATTATATAATGACAGACCAGCTAGATCTAATGTCTCTATTACATTATGACAGACCAGCTAGATCTAATGTCTCTATTACATTATGACAGACCAGCTAGATCTAATGTCTCTATTATATAATGACAGACCAGCTAGATCTAATGTCTCTATTACATTATGACAGACCAGCTAGATCTAATGTCTCTATTATATAATGACAGACCAGCTAGATCTAATGTCTCTATTACATTATGACAGACCAGCTAGATCTAATGTCTCTATTATATAATGACAGACCAGCTAGATCTAATGTCTCTATTACATTATGACAGACCAGCTAGATCTAATGTCTCTATTATATAATGACAGACCAGCTAGATCTAATGTCTCTATTACATTATGACAGACCAGCTAGATCTAATGTCTCTATTATATTATGACAGACCAGCTAGATCTAATGTCTCTATTATATAATGACAGACCAGCTAGATCTAATGTCTCTATTACATTATGACAGACCAGCTAGATCTAATGTCTCTATTACATTATGACAGACCAGCTAGATCTAATGTCTCTATTACATTATGACAGACCAGCTAGATCTAATGTCTCTATTATATAATGACAGACCAGCTAGATCTAATGTCTCTATTATATAATGACAGACCAGCTAGATCTAATGTCTCTATTACATTATGACAGACCAGCTAGATCTAATGTCTCTATTACATTATGACAGACCAGCTAGATCTAATGTCTCTATTATATAATGACAGACCAGCTAGATCTAATGTCTCTATTACATTATGACAGACCAGCTAGATCTAATGTCTCTATTATATTATGACAGACCAGCTAGATCTAATGTCTCTATTATATAATGACAGACCAGCTAGATCTAATGTCTCTATTATATAATGACAGACCAGCTAGATCTAATGTCTCTATTACATTATGACAGACCAGCTAGATCTAATGTCTCTATTACATTATGACAGACCAGCTAGATCTAATGTCTCTATTACATTATGACAGACCAGCTAGATCTAATGTCTCTATTACATTATGACAGACCAGCTAGATCTAATGTCTCTATTACATAATGACAGACCAGCTAGATCTAATGTCTCTATTATATTATGACAGACCAGCTAGATCTAATGTCTCTATTACATTATGACAGACCAGCTAGATCTAATGTCTCTATTACATTATGACAGACCAGCTAGATCTAATGTCTCTATTATATAATGACAGACCAGCTAGATCTAATGTCTCTATTACATTATGACAGACCAGCTAGATCTAATGTCTCTATTACATTATGACAGACCAGCTAGATCTAATGTCTCTATTACATTATGACAGACCAGCTAGATCTAATGTCTCTATTACATTATGACAGACCAGCTAGATCTAATGTCTCTATTATATAATGACAGACCAGCTAGATCTAATGTCTCTATTATATAATGACAGACCAGCTAGATCTAATGTCTCTATTACATTATGACAGACCAGCTAGATCTAATGTCTCTATTATATAATGACAGACCAGCTAGATCTAATGTCTCTATTACATTATGACAGACCAGCTAGATCTAATGTCTCTATTATATTATGACAGACCAGCTAGATCTAATGTCTCTATTACATTATGACAGACCAGCTAGATCTAATGTCTCTATTACATTATGACAGACCAGCTAGATCTAATGTCTCTATTACATTATGACAGACCAGCTAGATCTAATGTCTCTATTACATTATGACAGACCAGCTAGATCTAATGTCTCTATTATATAATGACAGACCAGCTAGATCTAATGTCTCTATTACATTATGACAGACCAGCTAGATCTAATGTCTCTATTATATAATGACAGACCAGCTAGATCTAATGTCTCTATTACATTATGACAGACCAGCTAGATCTAATGTCTCTATTACATTATGACAGACCAGCTAGATCTAATGTCTCTATTATATAATGACAGACCAGCTAGATCTAATGTCTCTATTACATTATGACAGACCAGCTAGATCTAATGTCTCTATTACATAATGACAGACCAGCTAGATCTAATGTCTCTATTATATTATGACAGACCAGCTAGATCTAATGTCTCTATTATATTATGACAGACCAGCTAGATCTAATGTCTCTATTACATTATGACAGACCAGCTAGATCTAATGTCTCTATTACATTATGACAGACCAGCTAGATCTAATGTCTCTATTATATAATGACAGACCAGCTAGATCTAATGTCTCTATTACATTATGACAGACCAGCTAGATCTAATGTCTCTATTACATTATGACAGACCAGCTAGATCTAATGTCTCTATTACATTATGACAGACCAGCTAGATCTAATGTCTCTATTACATTATGACAGACCAGCTAGATCTAATGTCTCTATTATATAATGACAGACCAGCTAGATCTAATGTCTCTATTACATTATGACAGACCAGCTAGATCTAATGTCTCTATTATATTATGACAGACCAGCTAGATCTAATGTCTCTATTACATTATGACAGACCAGCTAGATCTAATGTCTCTATTATATAATGACAGACCAGCTAGATCTAATGTCTCTATTACATTATGACAGACCAGCTAGATCTAATGTCTCTATTACATTATGACAGACCAGCTAGATCTAATGTCTCTATTATATAATGACAGACCAGCTAGATCTAATGTCTCTATTACATTATGACAGACCAGCTAGATCTAATGTCTCTATTATATTATGACAGACCAGCTAGATCTAATGTCTCTATTATATTATGACAGACCAGCTAGATCTAATGTCTCTATTACATTATGACAGACCAGCTAGATCTAATGTCTCTATTATATTATGACAGACCAGCTAGATCTAATGTCTCTATTACATTATGACAGACCAGCTAGATCTAATGTCTCTATTACATTATGACAGACCAGCTAGATCTAATGTCTCTATTACATTATGACAGACCAGCTAGATCTAATGTCTCTATTACATTATGACAGACCAGCTAGATCTAATGTCTCTATTACATTATGACAGACCAGCTAGATCTAATGTCTCTATTACATTATGACAGACCAGCTAGATCTAATGTCTCTATTACATTATGACAGACCAGCTAGATCTAATGTCTCTATTACATTATGACAGACCAGCTAGATCTAATGTCTCTATTATATAATGACAGACCAGCTAGATCTAATGTCTCTATTACATTATGACAGACCAGCTAGATCTAATGTCTCTATTATATAATGACAGACCAGCTAGATCTAATGTCTCTATTACATTATGACAGACCAGCTAGATCTAATGTCTCTATTATATTATGACAGACCAGCTAGATCTAATGTCTCTATTACATTATGACAGACCAGCTAGATCTAATGTCTCTATTATATTATGACAGACCAGCTAGATCTAATGTCTCTATTACATTATGACAGACCAGCTAGATCTAATGTCTCTATTATATAATGACAGACCAGCTAGATCTAATGTCTCTATTATATTATGACAGACCAGCTAGATCTAATGTCTCTATTACATTATGACAGACCAGCTAGATCTAATGTCTCTATTACATTATGACAGACCAGCTAGATCTAATGTCTCTATTATATAATGACAGACCAGCTAGATCTAATGTCTCTATTACATTATGACAGACCAGCTAGATCTAATGTCTCTATTATATTATGACAGACCAGCTAGATCTAATGTCTCTATTATATAATGACAGACCAGCTAGATCTAATGTCTCTATTACATTATGACAGACCAGCTAGATCTAATGTCTCTATTACATTATGACAGACCAGCTAGATCTAATGTCTCTATTACATTATGACAGACCAGCTAGATCTAATGTCTCTATTATATAATGACAGACCAGCTAGATCTAATGTCTCTATTACATTATGACAGACCAGCTAGATCTAATGTCTCTATTATATAATGACAGACCAGCTAGATCTAATGTCTCTATTACATTATGACAGACCAGCTAGATCTAATGTCTCTATTACATTATGACAGACCAGCTAGATCTAATGTCTCTATTACATTATGACAGACCAGCTAGATCTAATGTCTCTATTACATTATGACAGACCAGCTAGATCTAATGTCTCTATTATATAATGACAGACCAGCTAGATCTAATGTCTCTATTACATTATGACAGACCAGCTAGATCTAATGTCTCTATTACATTATGACAGACCAGCTAGATCTAATGTCTCTATTACATTATGACAGACCAGCTAGATCTAATGTCTCTATTACATTATGACAGACCAGCTAGATCTAATGTCTCTATTATATTATGACAGACCAGCTAGATCTAATGTCTCTATTACATTATGACAGACCAGCTAGATCTAATGTCTCTATTACATTATGACAGACCAGCTAGATCTAATGTCTCTATTACATTATGACAGACCAGCTAGATCTAATGTCTCTATTACATTATGACAGACCAGCTAGATCTAATGTCTCTATTATATAATGACAGACCAGCTAGATCTAATGTCTCTATTACATTATGACAGACCAGCTAGATCTAATGTCTCTATTACATTATGACAGACCAGCTAGATCTAATGTCTCTATTACATTATGACAGACCAGCTAGATCTAATGTCTCTATTACATTATGACAGACCAGCTAGATCTAATGTCTCTATTACATTATGACAGACCAGCTAGATCTAATGTCTCTATTATATAATGACAGACCAGCTAGATCTAATGTCTCTATTACATTATGACAGACCAGCTAGATCTAATGTCTCTATTACATTATGACAGACCAGCTAGATCTAATGTCTCTATTACATTATGACAGACCAGCTAGATCTAATGTCTCTATTATATAATGACAGACCAGCTAGATCTAATGTCTCTATTACATTATGACAGACCAGCTAGATCTAATGTCTCTATTATATTATGACAGACCAGCTAGATCTAATGTCTCTATTACATTATGACAGACCAGCTAGATCTAATGTCTCTATTACATTATGACAGACCAGCTAGATCTAATGTCTCTATTATATTATGACAGACCAGCTAGATCTAATGTCTCTATTACATTATGACAGACCAGCTAGATCTAATGTCTCTATTACATTATGACAGACCAGCTAGATCTAATGTCTCTATTACATTATGACAGACCAGCTAGATCTAATGTCTCTATTATATAATGACAGACCAGCTAGATCTAATGTCTCTATTATATTATGACAGACCAGCTAGATCTAATGTCTCTATTATATAATGACAGACCAGCTAGATCTAATGTCTCTATTACATTATGACAGACCAGCTAGATCTAATGTCTCTATTATATTATGACAGACCAGCTAGATCTAATGTCTCTATTACATTATGACAGACCAGCTAGATCTAATGTCTCTATTACATTATGACAGACCAGCTAGATCTAATGTCTCTATTACATTATGACAGACCAGCTAGATCTAATGTCTCTATTACATTATGACAGACCAGCTAGATCTAATGTCTCTATTACATTATGACAGACCAGCTAGATCTAATGTCTCTATTACATTATGACAGACCAGCTAGATCTAATGTCTCTATTACATAATGACAGACCAGCTAGATCTAATGTCTCTATTATATAATGACAGACCAGCTAGATCTAATGTCTCTATTACATTATGACAGACCAGCTAGATCTAATGTCTCTATTACATTATGACAGACCAGCTAGATCTAATGTCTCTATTACATTATGACAGACCAGCTAGATCTAATGTCTCTATTACATTATGACAGACCAGCTAGATCTAATGTCTCTATTACATTATGACAGACCAGCTAGATCTAATGTCTCTATTACATTATGACAGACCAGCTAGATCTAATGTCTCTATTATATAATGACAGACCAGCTAGATCTAATGTCTCTATTACATTATGACAGACCAGCTAGATCTAATGTCTCTATTATATAATGACAGACCAGCTAGATCTAATGTCTCTATTACATTATGACAGACCAGCTAGATCTAATGTCTCTATTACATTATGACAGACCAGCTAGATCTAATGTCTCTATTATATAATGACAGACCAGCTAGATCTAATGTCTCTATTACATTATGACAGACCAGCTAGATCTAATGTCTCTATTATATTATGACAGACCAGCTAGATCTAATGTCTCTATTACATTATGACAGACCAGCTAGATCTAATGTCTCTATTACATTATGACAGACCAGCTAGATCTAATGTCTCTATTACATTATGACAGACCAGCTAGATCTAATGTCTCTATTACATTATGACAGACCAGCTAGATCTAATGTCTCTATTACATTATGACAGACCAGCTAGATCTAATGTCTCTATTATATAATGACAGACCAGCTAGATCTAATGTCTCTATTACATTATGACAGACCAGCTAGATCTAATGTCTCTATTATATTATGACAGACCAGCTAGATCTAATGTCTCTATTACATTATGACAGACCAGCTAGATCTAATGTCTCTATTACATTATGACAGACCAGCTAGATCTAATGTCTCTATTACATTATGACAGACCAGCTAGATCTAATGTCTCTATTATATTATGACAGACCAGCTAGATCTAATGTCTCTATTACATTATGACAGACCAGCTAGATCTAATGTCTCTATTATATAATGACAGACCAGCTAGATCTAATGTCTCTATTACATTATGACAGACCAGCTAGATCTAATGTCTCTATTATATAATGACAGACCAGCTAGATCTAATGTCTCTATTACATTATGACAGACCAGCTAGATCTAATGTCTCTATTACATTATGACAGACCAGCTAGATCTAATGTCTCTATTACATTATGACAGACCAGCTAGATCTAATGTCTCTATTATATTATGACAGACCAGCTAGATCTAATGTCTCTATTATATTATGACAGACCAGCTAGATCTAATGTCTCTATTACATTATGACAGACCAGCTAGATCTAATGTCTCTATTATATAATGACAGACCAGCTAGATCTAATGTCTCTATTACATTATGACAGACCAGCTAGATCTAATGTCTCTATTATATTATGACAGACCAGCTAGATCTAATGTCTCTATTACATTATGACAGACCAGCTAGATCTAATGTCTCTATTATATTATGACAGACCAGCTAGATCTAATGTCTCTATTATATTATGACAGACCAGCTAGATCTAATGTCTCTATTACATTATGACAGACCAGCTAGATCTAATGTCTCTATTACATTATGACAGACCAGCTAGATCTAATGTCTCTATTACATTATGACAGACCAGCTAGATCTAATGTCTCTATTACATTATGACAGACCAGCTAGATCTAATGTCTCTATTATATTATGACAGACCAGCTAGATCTAATGTCTCTATTACATTATGACAGACCAGCTAGATCTAATGTCTCTATTATATAATGACAGACCAGCTAGATCTAATGTCTCTATTACATTATGACAGACCAGCTAGATCTAATGTCTCTATTATATTATGACAGACCAGCTAGATCTAATGTCTCTATTACATTATGACAGACCAGCTAGATCTAATGTCTCTATTACATTATGACAGACCAGCTAGATCTAATGTCTCTATTACATTATGACAGACCAGCTAGATCTAATGTCTCTATTATATTATGACAGACCAGCTAGATCTAATGTCTCTATTATATTATGACAGACCAGCTAGATCTAATGTCTCTATTACATTATGACAGACCAGCTAGATCTAATGTCTCTATTATATAATGACAGACCAGCTAGATCTAATGTCTCTATTACATTATGACAGACCAGCTAGATCTAATGTCTCTATTACATTATGACAGACCAGCTAGATCTAATGTCTCTATTACATTATGACAGACCAGCTAGATCTAATGTCTCTATTACATTATGACAGACCAGCTAGATCTAATGTCTCTATTATATAATGACAGACCAGCTAGATCTAATGTCTCTATTACATTATGACAGACCAGCTAGATCTAATGTCTCTATTATATAATGACAGACCAGCTAGATCTAATGTCTCTATTACATTATGACAGACCAGCTAGATCTAATGTCTCTATTACATTATGACAGACCAGCTAGATCTAATGTCTCTATTACATTATGACAGACCAGCTAGATCTAATGTCTCTATTATATAATGACAGACCAGCTAGATCTAATGTCTCTATTATATAATGACAGACCAGCTAGATCTAATGTCTCTATTACATTATGACAGACCAGCTAGATCTAATGTCTCTATTACATTATGACAGACCAGCTAGATCTAATGTCTCTATTATATTATGACAGACCAGCTAGATCTAATGTCTCTATTACATTATGACAGACCAGCTAGATCTAATGTCTCTATTATATTATGACAGACCAGCTAGATCTAATGTCTCTATTACATTATGACAGACCAGCTAGATCTAATGTCTCTATTACATTATGACAGACCAGCTAGATCTAATGTCTCTATTACATTATGACAGACCAGCTAGATCTAATGTCTCTATTATATAATGACAGACCAGCTAGATCTAATGTCTCTATTACATTATGACAGACCAGCTAGATCTAATGTCTCTATTATATAATGACAGACCAGCTAGATCTAATGTCTCTATTACATTATGACAGACCAGCTAGATCTAATGTCTCTATTATATTATGACAGACCAGCTAGATCTAATGTCTCTATTACATTATGACAGACCAGCTAGATCTAATGTCTCTATTATATAATGACAGACCAGCTAGATCTAATGTCTCTATTACATTATGACAGACCAGCTAGATCTAATGTCTCTATTACATTATGACAGACCAGCTAGATCTAATGTCTCTATTACATTATGACAGACCAGCTAGATCTAATGTCTCTATTACATTATGACAGACCAGCTAGATCTAATGTCTCTATTATATTATGACAGACCAGCTAGATCTAATGTCTCTATTACATTATGACAGACCAGCTAGATCTAATGTCTCTATTATATTATGACAGACCAGCTAGATCTAATGTCTCTATTACATTATGACAGACCAGCTAGATCTAATGTCTCTATTACATTATGACAGACCAGCTAGATCTAATGTCTCTATTATATAATGACAGACCAGCTAGATCTAATGTCTCTATTACATTATGACAGACCAGCTAGATCTAATGTCTCTATTATATTATGACAGACCAGCTAGATCTAATGTCTCTATTATATTATGACAGACCAGCTAGATCTAATGTCTCTATTACATTATGACAGACCAGCTAGATCTAATGTCTCTATTATATTATGACAGACCAGCTAGATCTAATGTCTCTATTACATTATGACAGACCAGCTAGATCTAATGTCTCTATTATATAATGACAGACCAGCTAGATCTAATGTCTCTATTACATTATGACAGACCAGCTAGATCTAATGTCTCTATTACATAATGACAGACCAGCTAGATCTAATGTCTCTATTACATTATGACAGACCAGCTAGATCTAATGTCTCTATTATATAATGACAGACCAGCTAGATCTAATGTCTCTATTACATTATGACAGACCAGCTAGATCTAATGTCTCTATTACATTATGACAGACCAGCTAGATCTAATGTCTCTATTATATTATGACAGACCAGCTAGATCTAATGTCTCTATTACATTATGACAGACCAGCTAGATCTAATGTCTCTATTACATTATGACAGACCAGCTAGATCTAATGTCTCTATTATATAATGACAGACCAGCTAGATCTAATGTCTCTATTATATTATGACAGACCAGCTAGATCTAATGTCTCTATTACATTATGACAGACCAGCTAGATCTAATGTCTCTATTACATTATGACAGACCAGCTAGATCTAATGTCTCTATTATATTATGACAGACCAGCTAGATCTAATGTCTCTATTACATTATGACAGACCAGCTAGATCTAATGTCTCTATTATATTATGACAGACCAGCTAGATCTAATGTCTCTATTACATTATGACAGACCAGCTAGATCTAATGTCTCTATTATATTATGACAGACCAGCTAGATCTAATGTCTCTATTACATTATGACAGACCAGCTAGATCTAATGTCTCTATTACATTATGACAGACCAGCTAGATCTAATGTCTCTATTATATTATGACAGACCAGCTAGATCTAATGTCTCTATTACATTATGACAGACCAGCTAGATCTAATGTCTCTATTATATAATGACAGACCAGCTAGATCTAATGTCTCTATTACATTATGACAGACCAGCTAGATCTAATGTCTCTATTACATTATGACAGACCAGCTAGATCTAATGTCTCTATTACATTATGACAGACCAGCTAGATCTAATGTCTCTATTACATAATGACAGACCAGCTAGATCTAATGTCTCTATTATATTATGACAGACCAGCTAGATCTAATGTCTCTATTATATAATGACAGACCAGCTAGATCTAATGTCTCTATTACATTATGACAGACCAGCTAGATCTAATGTCTCTATTATATTATGACAGACCAGCTAGATCTAATGTCTCTATTACATTATGACAGACCAGCTAGATCTAATGTCTCTATTATATTATGACAGACCAGCTAGATCTAATGTCTCTATTACATTATGACAGACCAGCTAGATCTAATGTCTCTATTATATTATGACAGACCAGCTAGATCTAATGTCTCTATTACATTATGACAGACCAGCTAGATCTAATGTCTCTATTATATTATGACAGACCAGCTAGATCTAATGTCTCTATTACATTATGACAGACCAGCTAGATCTAATGTCTCTATTACATTATGACAGACCAGCTAGATCTAATGTCTCTATTATATTATGACAGACCAGCTAGATCTAATGTCTCTATTACATTATGACAGACCAGCTAGATCTAATGTCTCTATTATATAATGACAGACCAGCTAGATCTAATGTCTCTATTACATTATGACAGACCAGCTAGATCTAATGTCTCTATTATATTATGACAGACCAGCTAGATCTAATGTCTCTATTACATTATGACAGACCAGCTAGATCTAATGTCTCTATTATATTATGACAGACCAGCTAGATCTAATGTCTCTATTATATTATGACAGACCAGCTAGATCTAATGTCTCTATTATATAATGACAGACCAGCTAGATCTAATGTCTCTATTACATTATGACAGACCAGCTAGATCTAATGTCTCTATTATATAATGACAGACCAGCTAGATCTAATGTCTCTATTACATTATGACAGACCAGCTAGATCTAATGTCTCTATTATATTATGACAGACCAGCTAGATCTAATGTCTCTATTACATTATGACAGACCAGCTAGATCTAATGTCTCTATTATATTATGACAGACCAGCTAGATCTAATGTCTCTATTACATTATGACAGACCAGCTAGATCTAATGTCTCTATTATATTATGACAGACCAGCTAGATCTAATGTCTCTATTATATTATGACAGACCAGCTAGATCTAATGTCTCTATTACATTATGACAGACCAGCTAGATCTAATGTCTCTATTATATTATGACAGACCAGCTAGATCTAATGTCTCTATTACATTATGACAGACCAGCTAGATCTAATGTCTCTATTACATTATGACAGACCAGCTAGATCTAATGTCTCTATTACATTATGACAGACCAGCTAGATCTAATGTCTCTATTACATTATGACAGACCAGCTAGATCTAATGTCTCTATTACATAATGACAGACCAGCTAGATCTAATGTCTCTATTACATTATGACAGACCAGCTAGATCTAATGTCTCTATTATATTATGACAGACCAGCTAGATCTAATGTCTCTATTATATAATGACAGACCAGCTAGATCTAATGTCTCTATTATATTATGACAGACCAGCTAGATCTAATGTCTCTATTACATTATGACAGACCAGCTAGATCTAATGTCTCTATTATATAATGACAGACCAGCTAGATCTAATGTCTCTATTACATTATGACAGACCAGCTAGATCTAATGTCTCTATTATATTATGACAGACCAGCTAGATCTAATGTCTCTATTACATTATGACAGACCAGCTAGATCTAATGTCTCTATTACATTATGACAGACCAGCTAGATCTAATGTCTCTATTACATTATGACAGACCAGCTAGATCTAATGTCTCTATTATATTATGACAGACCAGCTAGATCTAATGTCTCTATTACATTATGACAGACCAGCTAGATCTAATGTCTCTATTATATTATGACAGACCAGCTAGATCTAATGTCTCTATTACATTATGACAGACCAGCTAGATCTAATGTCTCTATTATATAATGACAGACCAGCTAGATCTAATGTCTCTATTACATTATGACAGACCAGCTAGATCTAATGTCTCTATTATATTATGACAGACCAGCTAGATCTAATGTCTCTATTATATTATGACAGACCAGCTAGATCTAATGTCTCTATTATATTATGACAGACCAGCTAGATCTAATGTCTCTATTACATTATGACAGACCAGCTAGATCTAATGTCTCTATTATATTATGACAGACCAGCTAGATCTAATGTCTCTATTACATTATGACAGACCAGCTAGATCTAATGTCTCTATTACATTATGACAGACCAGCTAGATCTAATGTCTCTATTATATAATGACAGACCAGCTAGATCTAATGTCTCTATTACATTATGACAGACCAGCTAGATCTAATGTCTCTATTATATTATGACAGACCAGCTAGATCTAATGTCTCTATTACATTATGACAGACCAGCTAGATCTAATGTCTCTATTATATAATGACAGACCAGCTAGATCTAATGTCTCTATTACATTATGACAGACCAGCTAGATCTAATGTCTCTATTATATTATGACAGACCAGCTAGATCTAATGTCTCTATTATATTATGACAGACCAGCTAGATCTAATGTCTCTATTATATAATGACAGACCAGCTAGATCTAATGTCTCTATTACATTATGACAGACCAGCTAGATCTAATGTCTCTATTATATTATGACAGACCAGCTAGATCTAATGTCTCTATTACATTATGACAGACCAGCTAGATCTAATGTCTCTATTATATTATGACAGACCAGCTAGATCTAATGTCTCTATTACATTATGACAGACCAGCTAGATCTAATGTCTCTATTATATTATGACAGACCAGCTAGATCTAATGTCTCTATTACATTATGACAGACCAGCTAGATCTAATGTCTCTATTACATTATGACAGACCAGCTAGATCTAATGTCTCTATTACATTATGACAGACCAGCTAGATCTAATGTCTCTATTACATTATGACAGACCAGCTAGATCTAATGTCTCTATTATATAATGACAGACCAGCTAGATCTAATGTCTCTATTACATTATGACAGACCAGCTAGATCTAATGTCTCTATTACATTATGACAGACCAGCTAGATCTAATGTCTCTATTACATTATGACAGACCAGCTAGATCTAATGTCTCTATTACATTATGACAGACCAGCTAGATCTAATGTCTCTATTATATTATGACAGACCAGCTAGATCTAATGTCTCTATTATATTATGACAGACCAGCTAGATCTAATGTCTCTATTATATTATGACAGACCAGCTAGATCTAATGTCTCTATTACATTATGACAGACCAGCTAGATCTAATGTCTCTATTATATTATGACAGACCAGCTAGATCTAATGTCTCTATTATATTATGACAGACCAGCTAGATCTAATGTCTCTATTATATTATGACAGACCAGCTAGATCTAATGTCTCTATTACATTATGACAGACCAGCTAGATCTAATGTCTCTATTACATTATGACAGACCAGCTAGATCTAATGTCTCTATTACATTATGACAGACCAGCTAGATCTAATGTCTCTATTATATTATGACAGACCAGCTAGATCTAATGTCTCTATTATATTATGACAGACCAGCTAGATCTAATGTCTCTATTACATTATGACAGACCAGCTAGATCTAATGTCTCTATTATATTATGACAGACCAGCTAGATCTAATGTCTCTATTACATTATGACAGACCAGCTAGATCTAATGTCTCTATTATATAATGACAGACCAGCTAGATCTAATGTCTCTATTACATTATGACAGACCAGCTAGATCTAATGTCTCTATTACATTATGACAGACCAGCTAGATCTAATGTCTCTATTACATTATGACAGACCAGCTAGATCTAATGTCTCTATTATATTATGACAGACCAGCTAGATCTAATGTCTCTATTACATTATGACAGACCAGCTAGATCTAATGTCTCTATTATATTATGACAGACCAGCTAGATCTAATGTCTCTATTACATTATGACAGACCAGCTAGATCTAATGTCTCTATTATATTATGACAGACCAGCTAGATCTAATGTCTCTATTACATTATGACAGACCAGCTAGATCTAATGTCTCTATTATATAATGACAGACCAGCTAGATCTAATGTCTCTATTACATTATGACAGACCAGCTAGATCTAATGTCTCTATTATATAATGACAGACCAGCTAGATCTAATGTCTCTATTATATTATGACAGACCAGCTAGATCTAATGTCTCTATTACATTATGACAGACCAGCTAGATCTAATGTCTCTATTATATTATGACAGACCAGCTAGATCTAATGTCTCTATTATATTATGACAGACCAGCTAGATCTAATGTCTCTATTATATTATGACAGACCAGCTAGATCTAATGTCTCTATTACATTATGACAGACCAGCTAGATCTAATGTCTCTATTACATTATGACAGACCAGCTAGATCTAATGTCTCTATTACATTATGACAGACCAGCTAGATCTAATGTCTCTATTATATAATGACAGACCAGCTAGATCTAATGTCTCTATTACATTATGACAGACCAGCTAGATCTAATGTCTCTATTATATTATGACAGACCAGCTAGATCTAATGTCTCTATTACATTATGACAGACCAGCTAGATCTAATGTCTCTATTATATTATGACAGACCAGCTAGATCTAATGTCTCTATTATATTATGACAGACCAGCTAGATCTAATGTCTCTATTATATAATGACAGACCAGCTAGATCTAATGTCTCTATTATATTATGACAGACCAGCTAGATCTAATGTCTCTATTATATTATGACAGACCAGCTAGATCTAATGTCTCTATTACATTATGACAGACCAGCTAGATCTAATGTCTCTATTACATTATGACAGACCAGCTAGATCTAATGTCTCTATTATATTATGACAGACCAGCTAGATCTAATGTCTCTATTATATTATGACAGACCAGCTAGATCTAATGTCTCTATTATATTATGACAGACCAGCTAGATCTAATGTCTCTATTATATAATGACAGACCAGCTAGATCTAATGTCTCTATTATATTATGACAGACCAGCTAGATCTAATGTCTCTATTATATTATGACAGACCAGCTAGATCTAATGTCTCTATTACATTATGACAGACCAGCTAGATCTAATGTCTCTATTACATTATGACAGACCAGCTAGATCTAATGTCTCTATTATATTATGACAGACCAGCTAGATCTAATGTCTCTATTACATTATGACAGACCAGCTAGATCTAATGTCTCTATTATATTATGACAGACCAGCTAGATCTAATGTCTCTATTACATTATGACAGACCAGCTAGATCTAATGTCTCTATTACATTATGACAGACCAGCTAGATCTAATGTCTCTATTACATTATGACAGACCAGCTAGATCTAATGTCTCTATTACATTATGACAGACCAGCTAGATCTAATGTCTCTATTACATTATGACAGACCAGCTAGATCTAATGTCTCTATTACATTATGACAGACCAGCTAGATCTAATGTCTCTATTACATTATGACAGACCAGCTAGATCTAATGTCTCTATTACATTATGACAGACCAGCTAGATCTAATGTCTCTATTACATTATGACAGACCAGCTAGATCTAATGTCTCTATTACATAATGACAGACCAGCTAGATCTAATGTCTCTATTATATTATGACAGACCAGCTAGATCTAATGTCTCTATTATATTATGACAGACCAGCTAGATCTAATGTCTCTATTACATTATGACAGACCAGCTAGATCTAATGTCTCTATTACATTATGACAGACCAGCTAGATCTAATGTCTCTATTACATTATGACAGACCAGCTAGATCTAATGTCTCTATTACATTATGACAGACCAGCTAGATCTAATGTCTCTATTATATTATGACAGACCAGCTAGATCTAATGTCTCTATTACATTATGACAGACCAGCTAGATCTAATGTCTCTATTATATTATGACAGACCAGCTAGATCTAATGTCTCTATTATATTATGACAGACCAGCTAGATCTAATGTCTCTATTACATTATGACAGACCAGCTAGATCTAATGTCTCTATTATATTATGACAGACCAGCTAGATCTAATGTCTCTATTACATTATGACAGACCAGCTAGATCTAATGTCTCTATTATATAATGACAGACCAGCTAGATCTAATGTCTCTATTATATTATGACAGACCAGCTAGATCTAATGTCTCTATTATATTATGACAGACCAGCTAGATCTAATGTCTCTATTATATTATGACAGACCAGCTAGATCTAATGTCTCTATTACATTATGACAGACCAGCTAGATCTAATGTCTCTATTATATAATGACAGACCAGCTAGATCTAATGTCTCAATTATATAATGACAGACCAGCTAGATCTAATGTCTCTATTACATTATGACAGACCAGCTAGATCTAACTGTCTCTATTATATTATGACAGACCAGCTAGATCTAATGTCTCTATTATATTATGACAGACCAGCTAGATCTAATGTCTCTATTATATTATGACAGACCAGCTAGATCTAATGTCTCTATTACATTATGACAGACCAGCTAGATCTAATGTCTCTATTATATTATGACAGACCAGCTAGATCTAATGTCTCTATTATATAATGACAGACCAGCTAGATCTAATGTCTCTATTATATTATGACAGACCAGCTAGATCTAATGTCTCTATTATATTATGACAGACCAGCTAGATCTAATGTCTCTATTATATTATGACAGACCAGCTAGATCTAATGTCTCTATTATATTATGACAGACCAGCTAGATCTAATGTCTCTATTATATTATGACAGACCAGCTAGATCTACTGTCTCTATTATATTATGACAGACCAGCTAGATCTAATGTCTCTATTATATAATGACAGACCAGCTAGATCTAATGTCTCTATTATATTATGACAGACCAGCTAGATCTACTGTCTCTATTATATTATGACAGACCAGCTAGATCTACTGTCTCTATTATATTATGACAGACCAGCTAGATCTACTGTCTCTATTATATTATGACAGGCCAGCTAGATCTAATGTCTCTATTATATTATGACAGACCAGCTAGATCTAATGTCTCTATTATATTATGACAGACCAGCTAGATCTACTGTCTCTATTACATTATGACAGACCAGCTAGATCTAATGTCTCTATTACATTATGACAGACCAGCTAGATCTAATGTCTCTATTACATTATGACAGGCCAGCTAGATCTACTGTCTCTATTATATTATGACAGACCAGCTAGATCTACTGTCTCTATTACATTATGACAGACCAGCTAGATCTAATGTCTCTATTATATTATGACAGACCAGCTAGATCTACTGTCTCTATTATATTATGACAGACCAGCTAGATCTACTGTCTCTATTATAAAATGACAGACCAGCTAGATCTACTGTCTCTATTATATTATGACAGACCAGCTAGATCTAATTTCTCTATTATATTATGACAGACCAGCTAGATCTACTGTCTCTATTATATTATGACAGACCAGCTAGATCTACTGTCTCTATTATATTATGACAGACCAGCTAGATATACTGTCTCTATTATATTATGACAGACCAGCTAGATCTAATGTCTCTATTATATTATGACAGACCAGCTAGATCTACTGTCTCTATTATATTATGACAGACCAGCTAGATCTAATGTCTCTATTATATTATGACCGACCAGCTAGATCTACTGTCTCTATTATTTTATGACAGACCAGCTAGATATACTGTCTCTATTATATTATGACAGACCAGCTAGATCTAATGTCTCTATTACATTATGGCAGACCAGCTAGATCTAATGTCTCTATTATATTATGACAGACCAGCTAGATCTACTGTCTCTATTATATAATGACAGACCAGCTAGATCTACTGCCTCTATTATATTATGACAGACCAGCTAGATCTAATGTCTCTATTATATTATGACAGACCAGCTAGATCTACTGTCTCTATTATATTATGACAGACCAGCTAGATATACTGTCTCTATTATATTATGACACATCAGCTAGATCTAATGTCTCTATTTTATTATGACAGACCAGCTAGATCTACAGTATCTATTATATTATGACAGGCCAGCTAGATCTATTGTCTCTATTATATTATGACAGGCCAGCTAGATCTACTGTCTCTATTATATTATGACAGACCAGCAAGATCTACTGTCTCTATTATATTATGACAGACCAGCTAGATATACTGTCTCTATTATATTATGACAGACCAGCTAGATCTAATGTCTCTATTACATTATGTCAGACCAGCTAGATCTAATGTCTCTATTATATTATGACAGGCCAGCTAGATCTACTGTCTCTATTATATTATTACAGACCAGCTAGATATACTGTCTCTATTACATTATGGCAGACCAGCTAGATCTAATGTCTCTTTTATATTATTACAGGCCAGCTAGATCTACTGTCTCTATTATATTATGACAGACCAGCTAGATATACTGTCTCTATTATAAAATGACAGACCAGCTAGATCTACTGCCTCTATTATATTATGACAGACCAGCTAGATCTAATGTCTCTATTATATTATGACAGACCAGCTAGATCTACTGTCTCTATTATATTATGACAGACCAGCTAGATATACTGTCTCTATTATATTATGACAGACCAGCTAGATCTAATGTCTCTATTATATTATGACAGACCAGCTAGATCTACTGTCTCTATTATATTATGACAGACCAGCTAGATCTAATGTCTCTATTATATTATGACAGACCAGCTAGATCTAATGTCTCTATTATATTATGACCGACCAGCTAGATCTACTGTCTCTATTATATTATGACAGACCAGCTAGATCTACTGTCTCTATTATATTATGACAGACCAGCTAGATCTAATGTCTCTATTACATTATGGCAGACCAGCTAGATCTAATGTCTCTATTATATTATGACAGACCAGCTAGATCTACTGTCTCTATTATATAATGACAGACCAGCTAGATCTACTGCCTCTATTATATTATGACAGACCAGCTAGATCTAATGTCTCTATTATATTATGACAGACCAGCTAGATCTACTGTCTCTATTATATTATGACAGACCAGCTAGATCTAATGTCTCTATTATATTATGACAGACCAGCTAGATCTACTGTCTCTATTATATTATGACAGACCAGCTAGATCTACTGTCTCTATTATATTATGACAGACCAGCTAGATCTAATGTCTCTATTATATTATGACAGACCAGCTAGATCTAATGTCTCTATTATATTATGACAGGCCAGCTAGATCTAATGTCTCTATTATATTATGACAGACCAGCTAGATCTAATGTCTCTATTATATTATGACAGACCAGCTAGATCTAATGTCTCTATTATATTATGACAGACCAGCTAGATCTAATGTCTCTATTATATTATGACAGACCAGCTAGATCTACTGTCTCTATTATATTATGACAGACCAGCTAGATATACTGTCTCTATTATATTATGACAGACCAGCTAGATCTAATGTCTCTATTATATTATGACAGACCAGCTAGATCTACTGTCTCTATTATATTATGACAGACCAGCTAGATCTAATGTCTCTATTATATTATGACAGACCAGCTAGATCTACTGTCTCTATTATATTATGACAGACCAGCTAGATATACTGTCTCTATTATATTATGACACATCAGCTAGATCTAATGTCTCTATTTTATTATGACAGACCAGCTAGATCTACAGTATCTATTATATTATGACAGGCCAGCTAGATCTATTGTCTCTATTATATTATGACAGACCAGCTAGATCTAATGTCTCTATTACATTATGACAGACCAGCTAGATATACTGTCTCTATTATATTATGACAGACCAGCTAGATGTAATGTCTCTATTATATTATGACAGACCAGCTAGATCTAATGTCTCTATTATATTATGACAGACCAGCTAGATCTACTGTCTCTATTATATTATGACAGACCAGCTAGATCTAATGTCTCTATTACATTATGACAGACCAGCTAGATCTAATGTCTATATTATATTATGACAGACCAGCTAGATCTAATGTCTCTATTATATTATGACAGGCCAGCTAGATCTACTGTCTCTATTATATTATGACAGACCAGCTAGATATACTGTCTCTATTACATGATGGCAGACCAGCTAGATCTAATGTCTCTTTTATATTATTACAGGCCAGCTAGATCTACTGTCTCTATTATATTATGACAGACCAGCTAGATATACTGTCTCTATTATATAATGACAGACCAGCTAGATCTACTGCCTCTATTATATTATGACAGACCAGCTAGATATACTGTCTCTATTATATTATGACAGGCCAGCTAGATCTACTGTCTCTATTATATTATGACAGACCAGCAAGATCTACTGTCTCTATTATATTATGACAGACCAGCTAGATATACTGTCTCTATTATATTATGACAGACCAGCTAGATCTAATGTCTCTATTACATTATGTCAGACCACCTAGATCTAATGTCTCTATTATATTATGACAGGCCAGCTAGATCTACTGTCTCTATTATATTATGACAGACCAGCTAGATATACTGTCTCTATTACATTATGGCAGACCAGCTAGATCTAATGTCTCTTTTATATTATGACAGACCAGCTAGATCTAATGTCTCTATTACATTATGGCAGACCAGCTAGATCTAATGTCTCTATTATAGTATGACAGGCCAGCTAGATCTACTGTCTCTATTATATCATGACAGACCAGCTAGATATACTGTCTCTATTACATTATGGCAGACCAGCTAGATCTAATGTATCTTTTATATTATTACAGGCCAGCTAGATCTACTGTCTCTATTATATTATGACAGACCAGCTAGATATACTGTCTCTATTATATAATGACAGACCAGCTAGATCTACTGCCTCTATTATATTATGACAGACCAGCTAGATCTAATTTCTCTATTATATTATGACAGACCAGCTAGATCTACTGTCTCTATTATATTATGACAGACCAGCTAGATATACTGTCTCTATTATATTATGACAGGCCAGCTAGATCTACTGTCTCTATTATATTATGACAGACCAGCAAGATCTACTGTCTCTATTATATTATGACAGACCAGCTAGATCTAATGTCTCTATTATATTATGACAGACCAGCTAGATCTAATGTCTCTATTACATTATGTCAGACCAGCTAGATCTAATGTCTCTATTATATTATGACAGGCCAGCTAGATCTACTGTCTCTATTATATTATTACAGACCAGCTAGATATACTGTCTCTATTACATTATGGCAGACCAGCTAGATCTAATGTCTCTTTTATATTATTACAGGCCAGCTAGATCTACTGTCTCTATTATATTATGACAGACCAGCTAGATATACTGTCTCTATTATAAAATGACAGACCAGCTAGATCTACTGCCTCTATTATATTATGACAGACCAGCTAGATCTAATTTCTCTATTATATTATGACAGACCAGCTAGATCTACTGTCTCTATTATATTATGACAGACAAGCTAGAAATACTGTCTCTATTATATTATGACAGACCAGCTAGATATACTGTCTCTATTATATTATGACAGACCAGCTAGATCTAATGTCTCAATTATATAATGACAGACCAGCTAGATCTACTGCCTCTATTATATTATGACAGACCAGCTAGATCTAACTTCTCTATTATATTATGACCGACCAGCTAGATCTACTGTCTCTATTATTTTATGACAGACCAGCTAGATATACTGTCTCTATTATATTATGACAGACCAGCTAGATCTAATGTCTCTATTACATTATGGCAGACCAGCTAGATCTAATGTCTCTATTATATTATGACAGACCAGCTAGATCTACTGTCTCTATTATATAATGACAGACCAGCTAGATCTACTGCCTCTATTATATTATGACAGACCAGCTAGATCTAATGTCTCTATTATATTATGACAGACCAGCTAGATCTACTGTCTCTATTATATTATGACAGACCAGCTAGATATACTGTCTCTATTATATTATGACACATCAGCTAGATCTAATGTCTCTATTTTATTATGACAGACCAGCTAGATCTACAGTATCTATTATATTATGACAGGCCAGCTAGATCTATTGTCTCTATTATATTATGACAGACCAGCTAGATCTAATGTCTCTATTACATTATGACAGACCAGCTAGATCTACTGTCTCTATTATATTATGACAGACCAGCTAGATGTAATGTCTCTATTATATTATGACAGACCAGCTAGATCTACTGTCTCTATTATATTATGACAGACCAGCTAGATCTACTGTCTCTATTATATTATGACAGACCAGCTAGATCTAATGTCTCTATTACATTATGACAGACCAGCTAGATCTAATGTCTATATTATATTATGACAGACCAGCTAGATCTACTGTCTCTATTATATTATGACAGACCAGCTAGATCTACTGTCTCTATTATATTATGACAGACCAGCTAGATCTACTGTCTCTATTACATTATGGCAGACCAGCTAGATCTAATGTCTCTTTTATATTATGACAGGCCAGCTAGATCTACTGTCTCTATTATATTATGACAGACCAGCTAGATATACTGTCTCTATTATATAATGACAGACCAGCTAGATCTACTGCCTCTATTATATTATGACAGACCAGCTAGATCTAATTTCTCTATTATATTATGACAGACCAGCTAGATCTACTGTCTCTATTATATTATGACAGACCAGCTAGATATACTGTCTCTATTATATTATGACAGGCCAGCTAGATCTAATGTCTCTATTATATTATGACAGACCAGCTAGATCTACTGTCTCTATTATATTATGACAGACCAGCTAGATATACGGTCTCTATTATATTATGACAGACCAGCTAGATCTAATGTCTCTATTACATTATGTCAGACCAGCTAGATCTAATGTCTCTATTATATTATGACAGACCAGCTAGATCTAATGTCTCTATTATATTATGACAGACCAGCTAGATATACTGTCTCTATTATATTATGACAGACCAGCTAGATCTAATGTCTCAATTATATAATGACAGACCAGCTAGATCTACTGCCTCTATTATAATATGACAGACCATCTAGATCTAATTTCTCTATTATATTATGACAGACCAGCTAGATCTACTCTCTCTATTATATTATGACAGACCAGCTAGATATACTGTCTCTATTATATTATGACAGACCAGCTAGATCTAATGTCTCTATTATATTATGACAGACCAGCTAGATCTACTGTCTCTATTATATTATGACAGACCAGCTAGATATACTGTCTCTATTATATTATGACAGACCAGCTAGATCTAATGTCTCTATTTTATTATGACAGACCAGCTAGATCTACAGTATCTATTATATTATGACAGGCCAGCTAGATCTATTGTCTCTATTATATTATGACAGACCAGCTAGATCTAATGTCTCTATTACATTATGACAGACCAGCTAGATCTAATGTCTCTATTATATTATGACAGACCAGCTAGATGTAATGTCTCTATTATATTATGACAGACCAGCTAGATCTACTGTCTCTATTATATTATGACAGACCATCTAGATATACTGTCTCTATTATATTATGACAGACCAGCTAGATCTAATGTCTCTATTACATTATGACAGACCAGCTAGATCTAATGTCTATATTATATTATGACAGACCAGCTAGATCTAATGTCTCTATTATATTATGACAGACCAGCTAGATCTACTGTCTCTATTATATTATGACAGACCAGCTAGATCTAATGTCTCTATTACATTATGACAGACCAGCTAGATCTAATGTCTCTATTACATTATGACAGACCAGCTAGATCTAATGTCTCTATTACATTATGACAGACCAGCTAGATCTACTGTCTCTATTATATTATGACAGACCAGCTAGATCTACTGCCTCTATTATATTATGACAGACCAGCTAGATCTAATTTCTCTATTATATTATGACAGACCAGCTAGATCTACTGTCTCTATTATATTATGACAGACCAGCTAGATCTACTGTCTCTATTATATTATGACAGGCCAGCTAGATCTACTGTCTCTATTATATTATGACAGACCAGCTAGATCTAATGTCTCTATTATATTATGACAGACCAGCTAGATCTACTGTCTCTATTATATTATGACAGACCAGCTAGATATACTGTCTCTATTATATTATGACAGACCAGCTAGATCTAATGTCTCTATTACATTATGACAGACCAGCTAGATATACTGTCTCTATTATATTATGACAGACCAGCTAGATGTAATGTCTCTATTATATTATGACAGACCAGCTAGATCTACTGTCTCTATTATATTATGACAGACCATCTAGATCTAATGTCTCTATTATATTATGACAGACCAGCTAGATCTACTGTCTCTATTACATTATGACAGACCAGCTAGATCTAATGTCTATATTATATTATGACAGACCAGCTAGATATATTGTCTCTATTATATTATGACAGACCAGCTAGATATACTGTCTCTATTATATTATGACAGACCAGCTAGATATACTCTATTACATGATGGCAGACCAGCTAGATCTAATGTCTCTTTTATATTATGACAGACCAGCTAGATCTACTGTCTCTATTATATTATGACAGACCAGCTAGATATACTGTCTCTATTATATAATGACAGACCAGCTAGATCTACTGCCTCTATTATATTATGACACATCAGCTAGATCTAATGTCTCTATTTTATTATGACAGACCAGCTAGATCTACAGTGTCTATTATATTATGACAGGCCAGCTAGATCTACTGTCTCTATTATATTATGACAGACCAGCTAGATCTAATGTCTCTATTACATTATGACAGACCAGCTAGATATACTGTCTCTATTATATTATGACAGACCAGCTAGATGTAATGTCTCTATTATATTATGACAGACCAGCTAGATCTACTGTCTCTATTATATTATGACAGACCATCTAGATATACTGTCTCTATTATATTATGACAGACCAGCTAGATCTAATGTCTCTATTATATTATGACAGACCAGCTAGATCTAATGTCTATATTATATTATGACAGACCAGCTAGATCTACTGTCTCTATTATATTATGACAGACCAGCTAGATCTACTGTCTCTATTATATTATGACAGACCAGCTAGATCTAATGTCTCTATTACATTATGGCAGACCAGCTAGATCTAATGTCTCTTTTATATTATGACAGGCCAGCTAGATCTACTGTCTCTATTATATTATGACAGACCAGCTAGATATACTGTCTCTATTATATAATGACAGACCAGCTAGATCTACTGCCTCTATTATATTATGACAGACCAGCTAGATCTAATTTCTCTATTATATTATGACAGACCAGCTAGATCTACTGTCTCTATTATATTATGACAGACCAGCTAGATATACTGTCTCTATTATATTATGACAGGCCAGCTAGATCTACTGTCTCTATTATATTATGACAGACCAGCTAGATCTACTGTCTCTATTATATTATGACAGACCAGCTAGATATACTGTCTCTATTATATTATTACAGACCAGCTAGATCTAATGTCTCTATTACATTATGTCAGACCACCTAGATCTAATGTCTCTATTATATTATGACAGGCCAGCTAGATCTACTGTCTCTATTATATTATGACAGACCAGCTAGATATACTGTCTCTATTACATTATGGCAGACCAGCTAGATCTAATGTCTCTTTTATATTATTACAGGCCAGCTAGATCTACTGTCTCTATTATATTATGACAGACCAGCTAGATATACTGTCTCTATTATAAAATGACAGACCAGCTAGATCTACTGCCTCTATTATATTATGACAGACCAGCTAGATCTAATTTCTCTATTATATTATGACAGACCAGCTAGATCTAATGTCTCTATTATATTATGACAGACCAGCTAGATCTACTGTCTCTATTATATTATGACAGACCAGCTAGATCTACTGTCTCTATTATATTATGACAGACCAGCTAGATCTAATGTCTCAATTATATAATGACAGACCAGCTAGATCTACTGCCTCTATTATAATATGACAGACCAGCTAGATCTAATGTCTCTATTATATTATGACAGACCAGCTAGATCTACTGTCTCTATTATATTATGACAGACCAGCTAGATCTACTGTCTCTATTATATTATGACAGACCAGCTAGATATACTGTCTCTATTATATTATGACAGACCAGCTAGATCTAATGTCTCTATTACATTATGGCAGACCAGCTAGATCTAATGTCTCTATTACATTATGACAGACCAGCTAGATCTAATGTCTCTATTATATTATGACAGACCAGCTAGATCTACAGTATCTATTATATTATGACAGGCCAGCTAGATCTACTGTCTCTATTATATTATGACAGACCAGCTAGATATACTGTCTCTATTATATTATGACAGACCAGCTAGATCTAATGTCTCTATTATATTATGACAGACCAGCTAGATATACTGTCTCTATTATATTATGACAGACCAGCTAGATATACTGTCTCTATTATATTATGACACACCAGCTAGATCTAATGTCTCTATTTTATTATGACAGACCAGCTAGATCTACAGTATCTATTATATTATGACAGACCAGCTAGATCTATTGTCTCTATTATATTATGACAGACCAGCTAGATCTACTGTCTCTATTATATTATGACAGACCAGCTAGATATACTGTCTCTATTATATTATGACACACCAGCTAGATCTAATGTCTCTATTACATTATGACAGACCAGCTAGATCTACAGTATCTATTATATTATGACAGGCCAGCTAGATCTATTGTCTCTATTATATTATGACAGACCAGCTAGATCTAATGTCTCTATTACATTATGACAGACCAGCTAGATATACTGTCTCTATTATATTATGACAGACCAGCTAGATGTAATGTCTCTATTATATTATGACAGACCATCTAGATATACTGTCTCTATTATATTATGACAGACCAGCTAGATCTAATGTCTCTATTACATTATGGCAGACCAGCTAGATCTAATGTCTCTATTATATTATGACAGGCCAGCTAGATCTACTGTCTCTATTATATTATGACAGACCAGCTAGATATACTGTCTCTATTATATTATGACAGACCAGCTAGATATACTGTCTCTATTATATAATGACAGACCAGCTAGATCTGCTGCCTCTATTATATTATGACAGACCAGCTAGATCTAATT
>NC_092095.1:1683159-1740011 GCF_045679555.1 Salvelinus alpinus
AGTATATCTAGCTGATCTGTCATAATATAATAGAGACAGTATATCTAGCTTCTCTGTCATAATGTAATAGAGACATTAGATCTAGCTGGTCTGTTATAATATTATAGAGACAGTAGATCTAGCTGGTCTGTCATAATATAATAGAGACAGTATATCTAGCTGGTCTGTCATAATATAATAGAGACAGTAGATGTAGCTGGTCTGTCTTAATATAATAGAGACATTAGATGTAGCTGGTCTGTCTTAATATAATAGAGACATTAGATCTAGCTGGTCTGTCATAATATAATAGAGGAAGTAGATCTAGCTGGTCTGTCATTATATAATAGAGACAGTATATCTAGCTGGTCTGTCATAATATAATACAGACATTTGATCTAGCTGGTCTGTCATAATGTAATAGAGACATTAGATCTAGCTGGTCTGTCATAATATAATAGAGATATTAGATCTAGCTGGTCTGTCATAATATAATAGAGACATTAGATCTAGCTGGTCTGTCATAATATAATAGAGGCAGTAGATCTAGCTGGTCTGTCATAATATAATAGAGACAGTAGATCTAGCTGGCCTGTCATAATATAATAGAGACATTAGATCTAGCTGGTCTGTCATAATATAATAGAGACATTAGATCTAGCTGGTCTGTCATAATATAGTAGAGACATTAGATCTAGCTGGTCTGTCATAATGTAATAGAGACATTAGATCTAGCTGGTCTGTCATAATGTAATAGAAACATTAGATCTAGCTGGTCTGTCATAATATAATAGAGGAAGTAAATCTAGCTGGTCTGTCATTATATAATAGAGACAGTATATCTAGCTGGTCTGTCATAATATAATAGAGACAGTATATCTAGCTGGTCTGTCATAATATAATAGAGACAGTATATCTAGCTTCTCTGTCATAATATAATAGATACAGTAGATCTAGCTGGTCTGTCATAATTTAGTAGAGACACTAGATCTAGCTGGTCTGTCATAATATAATAGAGGCAGTAGATCTAGCTGGTCTGTCATAATATAATAGATACAGTAGATCTAGCTGGCCTGTCATAATATAATAGATACTGTAGATCTAGCTGGTCTGTCATAATATAATAGAGACATTAGATCTAGCTGGTCTGTCATAATATAATAGAGACAGTATTTCTAGCTGGTCTGTCATAATATAATAGAGACAGTAGATCTAGCTGGTCTGTCATAATATAATAGAGACAGTATATCTAGCTGGTCTGTCATAATATAATAGAGACAGTATATCTAGCTTCTCTGTCATAATATAATAGAGGAAGTAAATCTAGCTGGTCTGTCATTATATAATAGAGACAGTATATCTAGCTGGTCTGTCATAATATAATAGAGACAGTATATCTAGCTGGTCTGTCATAATATAATAGAGACAGTATATCTAGCTTCTCTGTCATAATGTAATAGAGACATTAGATCTAGCTGGTCTGTTATAATATAATAGAGACAGTAGATCTAGCTGGTCTGTCATAATTTAATAGAGACAGTATATCTAGCTGGTCTGTCATAATATAATAGAGACAGTAGATCTAGCTGGTCTGTCATAATATAATAGAGACATTAGATCTAGCTGGTCTGACATAATATAATAGAGGAAGTAGATCTAGCTGGTCTGTCATTATATAATAGAGACAGTATATCTAGCTGGTCTGTCATAATATAATACAGACAGTAGATCTAGCTGGTCTGTCATAATGTAATAGAGACATTAGATCTAGCTGGTCTGTCATAATATAATAGAGACATTAGATCTAGCTGGTCTGTCATAATTTAATAGAGACACTAGATCTAGCTGGTCTGTCATAATATAATAGAGGCAGTAGATCTAGCTGGTCTGTCATAATATAATAGATACAGTAGATCTAGCTGGCCTGTCATAATATAATAGAGACATTAGATCTAGCTGGTCTGTCATAATATAATAGAGACAGTATTTCTAGCTGGTCTGTCATAATATAATAGAGACAGTAGATCTAGCTGGTCTGTCATAATATAATAGAGACAGTATATCTAGCTGGTCTGTCATAATATAATAGAGACAGTATATCTAGCTTCTCTGTCATAATATAATAGAGACAGTAGATCTAGCTGGCCTGTCATAATATAATAGAGACATTAGATCTAGCTGGTCTGTCATAATATAATAGAGACAGTAGATCTGGCTGGTCTGTCATAATATAATAGAGACAGTAGATCTAGCTGGCCTGTCATAATATAATAGAGACAGTAGATCTAGCTGGCCTGTCATAATATAATAGATACTGTAGATCTAGCTAGTCTGTCATAATATAATAGAGACATTAGATCTAGCTGGTCTGTCATAATGTAATAGAGACATTAGATCTAGCTGGTCTGTCATAATATAATAGAGACAGTATATCTAGCTGGTCTGTCATAATATAATAGAGACAGTAGATCTAGCTGGTCTGTCATAATATAATAGAGACATTAGATCTAGCTGGTCTGTCATAATATAATAGAGACATTATATCTAGCTGGTCTGTCATAATATAATAGAGGAAGTAGATCTAGCTGGTCTGTCATTATATAATAGAGACAGTATATCTAGCTGGTCTGTCATAATATAATAGAGACAGTATATCTAGCTGGTCTGTCATAATATAATAGAGACAGTATATCTAGCTGCTCTGTCATAATGTAATAGAGACATTAGATCTAGCTGGTCTGTTATAATATTATAGAGACAGTAGATCTAGCTGGTCTGTCATAATATAATAGAGACAGTATATCTAGCTGGTCTGTCATAATATAATAGAGACAGTAGATGTAGCTGGTCTGTCTTAATATAATAGAGACATTAGATCTAGCTGGTCTGTCATAATATAATAGAGGAAGTAGATCTAGCTGGTCTGTCATTATATAATAGAGACAGTATATCTAGCTGGTCTGTCATAATATAATACAGACATTAGATCTAGCTGGTCTGTCATAATGTAATAGAGACATTAGATCTAGCTGGTCTGTCATAATGTAATAGATACATCAGATCTAGCTGGTCTGTCATAATATAATAGAGACAGTAGATCTAGCTGGTCTGTCAAAATATAATAGAGACAGTATATCTAGCTGGTCTGTCATTATATAATAGAGACAGTATATCTAGCTGGTCTGTCATAATATAATAGAGACAGTATATTTAGCTTCTCTGTCATAATGTAATAGAGACATTAGATCTAGCTGGTCTGTTATAATATTATAGAGACAGTAGATCTAGCTGGTCTGTCATAATATAATAGAGACAGTATATCTAGCTGGTCTGTCATAATATAATAGAGACAGTAGATGTAGCTGGTCTGTCTTAATATAATAGAGACATTAGATCTAGCTGGTCTGTCATAATATAATAGAGGAAGTAGATCTAGCTGGTCTGTCATTATATAATAGAGACAGTATATCTAGCTAGTCTGTCATAATATAATACAGACATTAGATCTAGCTGGTCTGTCATAATGTAATAGAGACGTTAGATCTAGCTGGTCTGTCATAATATAATAGAGACATTAGATCTAGCTGGTCTGTCATAATATAATAGAGACATTAGATCTAGCTGGTCTGTCATAATATAATAGAGGCAGTAGATCTAGCTGGTCTGTCATAATATAATAGAGACAGTAGATCTAGCTGGCCTGTCATAATATAATAGATACTGTAGATCTAGCTGGTCTGTCATAATATAATAGAGACATTAGATCTAGCTGGTCTGTCATAATATAGTAGAGACATTAGATCTAGCTGGTCTGTCATAATGTAATAGAGACATTAGATCTAGCTGGTCTGTCATAATATAATAGAGACATTAGATCTAGCTGGTCTGTCATAATATAATAGAGGAAGTAAATCTAGCTGGTCTGTCATTATATAATAGAGACAGTATATCTAGCTGGTCTGTCATAATATAATAGAGACAGTATATCTAGCTGGTCTGTCATAATATAATAGAGACAGTATATCTAGCTTCTCTGTCATAATGTAATAGAGACATTAGATCTAGCTGGTCTGTTATAATATAATAGAGACAGTAGATCTAGCTGGTCTGTCATAATATAATAGAGACATTAGATCTAGCTGGTCTGTCATAATATAATAGAGACATTAGATCTAGCTGGTCTGTCATAATATAATAGAGGAAGTAGATCTAGCTGGTCTGTCATAATATAATAGAGACAGTAGATCTAGCTGGTCTGTCATAATATAATAGAGACATTAGATCTAGCTGGTCTGTCATAATATAATAGAGACATTAGATCTAGCTGGTCTGTCATAATATAATAGAGATATTAGATCTAGCTGGTCTGTCATAATATAATAGAGACATTAGATCTAGCTGGTCTGTCATAATATAATAGAGACAGTAGATCTAGCTGGTCTGTCATAATATAATAGAGACAGTAGATCTAGCTGGCCTGTCATAATATAATAGATACTGTAGATCTAGCTGTTCTGTCATAATATAATAGAGACATTAGATCTAGCTGGTCTGTCATAATATAGTAGAGACATTAGATCTAGCTGGTCTGTCATAATGTAATAGAGACATTAGATCTAGCTGGTCTGTCATAATATAATAGAAACATTAGATCTAGCTGGTCTGTCATAATATAATAGAGGAAGTAAATCTAGCTGGTCTGTCATTATATAATAGAGACAGTATATCTAGCTGGTCTGTCATAATATAATAGAGACAGTATATCTAGCTGGTCTGTCATAATATAATAGAGACAGTATATCTAGCTTCTCTGTCATAATATAATAGAGACAGTAGATCTAGCTGGTCTGTCATAATATAATAGAGACTATAGATCTAGCTGGTCTGACATAATATAATAGAGGAAGTAGATCTAGCTGGTCTGTCATTATATAATAGAGACAGTATATCTAGCTTCTCTGTCATAATGTAATAGAGACATTAGATCTAGCTGGTCTGTTATAATATAATAGAGACAGTAGATCTAGCTGGTCTGTCATAATTTAATAGAGACAGTATATCTAGCTGGTCTGTCATAATATAATAGAGACAGTAGATCTAGCTGGTCTGTCATAATATAATAGAGACATTAGATCTAGCTGGTCTGACATAATATAATAGAGGAAGTAGATCTAGCTGGTCTGTCATTATATAATAGAGACAGTATATCTAGCTGGTCTGTCATAATATAATACAGACAGTAGATCTAGCTGGTCTGTCATAATGTAATAGAGACATTAGATCTAGCTTGTCTGTCATAATATAATAGAGACACTAGATCTAGCTGGTCTGTCATAATATAATAGAGGCAGTAGATCTAGCTGGTCTGTCATAATATAATAGAGACAGTAGATCTAGCTGGCCTGTCATAATATAATAGATACTGTAGATCTAGCTGGTCTGTCATAATATAATAGAGACATTAGATCTAGCTGGTCTGTCATAATATAGTAGAGACATTAGATCTAGCTGGTCTGTCATAATGTAATAGAGACATTAGATCTAGCTGGTCTGTCATAATATAATAGAAACATTAGATCTAGCTGGTCTGTCATAATATAATAGAGGAAGTAAATCTAGCTGGTCTGTCATTATATAATAGAGACAGTATATCTAGCTGGTCTGTCATAATATAATAGAGACAGTATATCTAGCTGGTCTGTCATAATATAATAGAGACAGTATATCTAGCTTCTCTGTCATAATGTAATAGAGACATTAGATCTAGCTGGTCTGTTATAATATAATAGAGACAGTATATCTAGCTGGTCTGTCATAATATAATAGAGACAGTAGATCTAGCTGGTCTGTCATAATATAATAGAGACATTAGATCTAGCTGGTCTGTCATAATATAATAGAGGAAGTAGATCTAGCTGGTCTGTCATTATATAATAGAGACAGTAGATCTAGCTGGTCTGTCATAATATAATAGAGACATTAGATCTAGCTGGTCTGTCATAATATAATAGAGACATTAGATCTAGCTGGTCTGTCATAATATAATAGAGACATTAGATCTAGCTGGTCTGTCATAATATAATAGAGACACTAGATCTAGCTGGTCTGTCATAATATAATAGAGACAGTAGATCTAGCTGGTCTGTCATAATATAATAGAGACAGTAGATCTAGCTGGCCTGTCATAATATAATAGATACTGTAGATCTAGCTGGTCTGTCATAATATAATAGAGACATTAGATCTAGCTGGTCTGTCATAATATAGTAGAGACATTAGATCTAGCTGGTCTGTCATAATATAATAGAGACATTAGATCTAGCTGGTCTGTCATAATATAATAGAAACATTAGATCTAGCTGGTCTGTCATAATATAATAGAGGAAGTAGATCTAGCTGGTCTGTCATTATATAATAGAGACAGTATATCTAGCTGGTCTGTCATAATATAATAGAGACAGTAGATCTAGCTGGTCTGTCATAATATAATAGAGACATTAGATCTAGCTGGTCTGTCATAATATAATAGAGACAGTAGATCTAGCTGGTCTGTCATAATATAATAGAGACATTAGATCTAGCTGGTCTGACATAATATAATAGAGACAGTAGATCTAGCTGGTCTGTCATTATATAATAGAGACAGTATATCTAGCTGGTCTGTCATAATGTAATAGAGACATTAGATCTAGCTGGTCTGTCATAATATAATAGAGACATTAGATCTAGCTGGTCTGTCATAATTTAATAGAGACAGTATATCTAGCTGGTCTGTCATAATATAATAGAGACAGTAGATCTAGCTGGTCTGTCATAATATAATAGAGACATTAGATCTAGCTGGTCTGACATAATATAATAGAGGAAGTAGATCTAGCTGGTCTGTCATTATATAATAGAGACAGTATATCTAGCTGGTCTGTCATAATATAATACAGACAGTAGATCTAGCTGGTCTGTCATAATGTAATAGAGACATTAGATCTAGCTGGTCTGTCATAATATAATAGAGACATTAGATCTAGCTGGTCTGTCATAATTTAGTAGAGACACTAGATCTAGCTGGTCTGTCATAATATAATAGAGACAGTAGATCTAGCTGGTCTGTCATAATATAATAGATACAGTAGATCTAGCTGGCCTGTCATAATATAATAGAGACTGTAGATCTAGCTGGTCTGTCATAATATAATAGAGACAGTATATCTAGCTTCTCTGTCATAATATAATAGAGACAGTAGATCTAGCTGGTCTGTTATAATATAATAGAGACAGTAGATCTAGCTGGTCTGTCATAATATAATAGAGACAGTATATCTAGCTGGTCTGTCATAATATAATAGAGACAGTAGATCTAGCTGGTCTGTCATAATATAATAGAGACAGTAGATCTAGCTGGTCTGACATAATATAATAGAGGAAGTAGATCTAGCTGGTCTGTCATTATATAATAGAGACAGTATATCTAGCTGGTCTGTCATAATATAATACAGACAGTAGATCTAGCTGGTCTGTCATAATATAATAGAGACATTAGATCTAGCTGGTCTGTCATAATATAATAGAGACTGTAGATCTAGCTGGTCTGTCATAATGTAATAGAGACATTAGATCTAGCTGGTCTGTCATAATGTAATAGAGACATTAGATCTAACTGGTCTGTCATAATATAATAGATACTGTAGATCTAGCTGGTCTGTCATAATAAAATAGAGACAGTAGATCTAGCTGGTCTGTCATAATATAATAGAGACATTAGATCTAGCTGGTCTGTCATAATATAATAGAGACAGTATTTCTAGCTGGTCTGTCATAATATAATAGAGACAGTAGATCTAGCTGGTCTGTCATAATATAATAGAGACAGTATATCTAGCTGGTCTGTCATAATATAATAGAGACAGTATATCTAGCTTCTCTGTCATAATATAATAGAGACAGTAGATCTAGCTGGCCTGTCATAATATAATAGAGACATTAGATCTAGCTGGTCTGTCATAATATAATAGAGACAGTAGATCTGGCTGGTCTGTCATAATATAATAGAGGAAGTAGATCTAGCTGGTCTGTCATTATATAATAGAGACAGTATATCTAGCTGGTCTGTCATTATATAATAGAGACAGTATATCTAGCTGGTCTGTCATAATATAATAGAGACAGTATATCTAGCTTCTCTGTCATAATGTAATAGAGACATTAGATCTAGCTGGTCTGTTATAATATAATAGAGACAGTATATCTAGCTGGTCTGTCATAATATAATAGAGACAGTAGATGTAGCTGGTCTGTCATAATATAATAGAGACATTAGATCTAGCTGGTCTGTCATAATATAATAGAGGAAGTAGATCTAGCTGGTCTGTCATTATATAATAGAGACAGTATATCTAGCTGGTCTGTCATAATATAATACAGACATTAGATCTAGCTGGTCTGTCATAATGTAATAGAGACATTAGATCTAGCTGGTCTGTCATAATATAATAGAGATATTAGATCTAGCTGGTCTGTCATAATATAATAGAGACAGTAGATCTAGCTGGTCTGTCATAATATAATAGAGACAGTAGATCTAGCTGGTCTGTCATAATATAATAGAGACAGTAGATCTAGCTGGTCTGTCATAATATAATAGAGACTGTAGATCTAGCTGGTCTGTCATAATATAATAGAGACAGTAGATCTAGCTGGTCTGTCATAATATAGTAGAGACATTAGATCTAGCTGGTCTGTCATAATATAATAGAGACATTAGATCTAGCTGGTCTGTCATAATATAATAGAGACAGTAGATCTAGCTGGTCTGTCATAATATAATAGAGGAAGTAGATCTAGCTGGTCTGTCATTATATAATAGAGACAGTATATCTAGCTGGTCTGTCATAATATAATAGAGACAGTATATCTAGCTGGTCTGTCATAATATAATAGAGACAGTAGATCTAGCTGGTCTGTCATAATATAATAGAGACAGTAGATCTAGCTGGTCTGTCATAATATAATAGAGACATTAGATCTAGCTGGTCTGACATAATATAATAGAGACAGTAGATCTAGCTGGTCTGTCATTATATAATAGAGACAGTATATCTAGCTGGTCTGTCATAATGTAATAGAGACATTAGATCTAGCTGGTCTGTCATAATATAATAGAGACAGTAGATCTAGCTGGTCTGTCATAATATAATAGAGACAGTATATCTAGCTGGTCTGTCATAATATAATAGAGACAGTAGATCTAGCTGGTCTGTCATAATATAATAGAGACAGTAGATCTAGCTGGTCTGACATAATATAATAGAGGAAGTAGATCTAGCTGGTCTGTCATTATATAATAGAGACAGTATATCTAGCTGGTCTGTCATAATATAATACAGACAGTAGATCTAGCTGGTCTGTCATAATGTAATAGAGACATTAGATCTAGCTGGTCTGTCATAATATAATAGAGACATTAGATCTAGCTGGTCTGTCATAATATAATAGAGACAGTAGATCTAGCTGGTCTGTCATAATATAATAGAGGCAGTAGATCTAGCTGGTCTGTCATAATATAATAGATACAGTAGATCTAGCTGGCCTGTCATAATATAATAGATACTGTAGATCTAGCTGGTCTGTCATAATATAATAGAGACAGTATATCTAGCTGGTCTGTCATAATATAATAGAGACAGTAGATCTAGCTGGTCTGTTATAATATAATAGAGACAGTAGATCTAGCTGGTCTGTCATAATTTAATAGAGACAGTATATCTAGCTGGTCTGTCATAATATAATAGAGACAGTAGATCTAGCTGGTCTGTCATAATATAATAGAGACAGTAGATCTAGCTGGTCTGACATAATATAATAGAGGAAGTAGATCTAGCTGGTCTGTCATTATATAATAGAGACAGTATATCTAGCTGGTCTGTCATAATATAATACAGACAGTAGATCTAGCTGGTCTGTCATAATGTAATAGAGACATTAGATCTAGCTGGTCTGTCATAATATAATAGAGACAGTAGATCTAGCTGGTCTGTCATAATATAATAGAGACAGTAGATCTAGCTGGTCTGTCATAATTTAATAGAGGCAGTAGATCTAGCTGGTCTGTCATAATATAATAGAGACAGTAGATCTAGCTGGCCTGTCATAATATAATAGATACTGTAGATCTAGCTGGTCTGTCATAATATAATAGAGACATTAGATCTAGCTGGTCTGTCATAATATAATAGAGACAGTATATCTAGCTGGTCTGTCATAATATAATAGAGACAGTAGATCTAGCTGGTCTGTCATAATATAATAGAGACAGTATATCTAGCTGGTCTGTCATAATATAATAGAGACAGTATATCTAGCTGGTCTGTCATAATATAATAGAGACAGTAGATCTAGCTGGTCTGTCATAATATAATAGAGACAGTAGATCTAGCTGGTCTGTCATAATATAATAGAGACAGTAGATCTGGCTGGTCTGTCATAATATAATAGAGACATTAGATCTAGCTGGCCTGTCATAATATAATAGAGACAGTAGATCTAGCTGGCCTGTCATAATATAATAGATACTGTAGATCTAGCTAGTCTGTCATAATATAATAGAGACATTAGATCTAGCTTGTCTGCCATAATGTAATAGAGACATTAGATCTAGCTGGTCTGTCATAATATAATAGAGACAGTAGATCTAGCTGGTCTGTCATAATATAATAGAGACAGTAGATCTAGCTGGTCTGTCATAATGTAATAGAGACATTAGATCTAGCTGGTCTGTCATAATATAATAGAGACATTAGATCTAGCTGGTCTGTCATAATATAATAGAGACATTAGATCTAGCTGGTCTGTCATAATATAATAGAGACATTAGATCTAGCTGGTCTGTCATAATATAATAGAGACATTAGATCTAGCTGGTCTGTCATAATATAATAGAGACATTAGATCTAGCTGGTCTGTCATAATGTAATAGAGACATTAGATCTAGCTGGTCTGTTATAATATAATAGAGACATTAGATCTAGCTGGTCTGTCATAATATAATAGAGACAGTAGATCTAGCTGGTCTGTCATAATATAATAGAGACAGTAGATGTAGCTGGTCTGTCTTAATATAATAGAGACATTAGATCTAGCTGGTCTGTCATAATATAATAGAGGAAGTAGATCTAGCTGGTCTGTCATTATATAATAGAGACAGTAGATCTAGCTGGTCTGTCATAATATAATACAGACATTAGATCTAGCTGGTCTGTCATAATGTAATAGAGACATTAGATCTAGCTGGTCTGTCATAATGTAATAGATACATTAGATCTAGCTGGTCTGTCATAATATAATAGAGACAGTAGATCTAGCTGGTCTGTCATAATATAATAGAGACAGTAGATCTAGCTGGTCTGTCATAATATAATAGAGACAGTAGATCTAGCTGGTCTGTCATAATATAATAGAGACATTAGATCTAGCTGGTCTGTCATAATGTAATAGAGACATTAGATCTAGCTGGTCTGTTATAATATTATAGAGACAGTAGATCTAGCTGGTCTGTCATAATATAATAGAGACAGTATATCTAGCTGGTCTGTCATAATATAATAGAGACAGTAGATCTAGCTGGTCTGTCATAATATAATAGAGACATTAGATCTAGCTGGTCTGTCATAATATAATAGAGACAGTAGATCTAGCTGGTCTGTCATTATATAATAGAGACAGTAGATCTAGCTGGTCTGTCATAATATAATAGAGACATTAGATCTAGCTGGTCTGTCATAATGTAATAGAGACATTAGATCTAGCTGGTCTGTCATAATATAATAGAGACATTAGATCTAGCTTGTCTGTCATAATATAATAGAGACAGTAGATCTAGCTGGTCTGTCATAATATAATAGAGGCAGTAGATCTAGCTGGTCTGTCATAATATAATAGAGACAGTAGATCTAGCTGGCCTGTCATAATATAATAGATACTGTAGATCTAGCTGGTCTGTCATAATATAATAGAGACATTAGATCTAGCTGGTCTGTCATAATATAGTAGAGACATTAGATCTAGCTGGTCTGCCATAATGTAATAGAGACATTAGATCTAGCTGGTCTGTCATAATATAATAGAAACATTAGATCTAGCTGGTCTGTCATAATATAATAGAGGAAGTAAATCTAGCTGGTCTGTCATTATATAATAGAGACAGTATATCTAGCTGGTCTGTCATTATATAATAGAGACAGTATATCTAGCTGGTCTGTCATAATATAATAGAGACAGTATATCTAGCTTCTCTGTCATAATGTAATAGAGACATTAGATCTAGCTGGTCTGTTATAATATTATAGAGACAGTATATCTAGCTGGTCTGTCATAATATAATAGAGACAGTATATCTAGCTGGTCTGTCATAATATAATAGAGACAGTAGATGTAGCTGGTCTGTCTTAATATAATAGAGACATTAGATCTAGCTGGTCTGTCATAATATAATAGAGGAAGTAGATCTAGCTGGTCTGTCATTATATAATAGAGACAGTATATCTAGCTGGTCTGTCATAATATAATACAGACATTAGATCTAGCTGGTCTGTCATAATGTAATAGAGACATTAGATCTAGCTGGTCTGTCATAATATAATAGAGATATTAGATCTAGCTGGTCTGTCATAATATAATAGAGACACTAGATCTAGCTGGTCTGTCATAATATAATAGAGGCAGTAGATCTAGCTGGTCTGTCATAATATAATAGAGACAGTAGATCTAGCTGGCCTGTCATAATATAATAGATACTGTAGATCTAGCTGGTCTGTCATAATATAATAGAGACATTAGATCTAGCTGGTCTGTCATAATATAGTAGAGACATTAGATCTAGCTGGTCTGTCATAATAGCTGGTCTGTCATAATGTAATAGAGACATTAGATCTAGCTGGTCTGTCATAATATAATAGAAACATTAGATCTAGCTGGTCTGTCATAATATAATAGAGACAGTAGATCTAGCTGGTCTGTCATAATATAATAGATACAGTAGATCTAGCTGGCCTGTCATAATATAATAGATACTGTAGATCTAGCTGGTCTGTCATAATATAATAGAGACATTAGATCTAGCTGGTCTGTCATAATATAATAGAGACAGTATTTCTAGCTGGTCTGTCATAATATAATAGAGACAGTAGATCTAGCTGGTCTGTCATAATATAATAGAGACAGTATATCTAGCTGGTCTGTCATAATATAATAGAGACAGTAGATCTAGCTGGTTTGTAATAATATAATAGAGACAATAGATCTAACTGGGCTGTCATTATATAATAGAGACAGTATATCTAGCTGGTCTGTCATAATATAATAGAGACAGTAGATCTAGCTGGCCTGTCATAATATAATAGAGACATTAGATCTAGCTGGTCTGTCATAATATAATAGAGACAGTAGATCTGGCTGGTCTGTCATAATATAATAGAGACAGTAGATCTAGCTGGCCTGTCATAATATAATAGAGACAGTAGATCTAGCTGGCCTGTCATAATATAATAGATACTGTAGATCTAGCTAGTCTGTCATAATATAATAGAGACATTAGATCTAGCTTGTCTGCCATAATGTAATAGAGAAATTAGATCTAGCTGGTCTGTCATAATATAACAGAGACAGTATATCTAGCTGGTCTGTCATAAAGTAATAGAGCCATTAGATCTAGCTGGTCTGTCATAATATAATAGATACTGTAGATCTAGTTGGTCTGTCAAAATAAAATAGAGACATTAGATCTAGCTGGTCTGTCATAATATAATAGAGACATTATATCTAGCTGGTCTGTCATAATATAATAGAGACATTAGATCTAGCTGGTCTGTCATAATATAATAGAGACAGTATATCTAGCTGGTCTGTCATAATATAATAGAGACAGTAGATCTAGCTGGCCTGTCATAATATAATAGATACTGTAGATCTAGCTGGTCTGTCATAATATAATAGAGACACTAGATCTAGCTGGTCTGCCATAATGTAATAGAGACATTAGATCTAGCTGGTCTGTCATAATATAATAGAGACAGTAGATCTAGCTGGTCTGTCATAATATAATAGAGACAGTATATCTAGCTGGTCTGTCATAATATAATAGAGACAGTAGATTTGCTGGCCTGTCATAATATAATAGATACTGTAGATCTAGCTAGTCTGTCATAATATAATAGAGACATTAGATCTAGCTGGTCTGTCATGATGTAATAGAGACATTAGATCTAGCTGGTCTGTCATAATATAATAGAGACAGTAGATCTAGCTGGTCTGTCATAATATAATAGAGACAGTAGATCTAGCTGGTCTGTCATAATATAATAGAGACAGTAGATCTAGCTAGTCTGTCATAATATAATAGAGACATTAGATCTAGCTTGTCTGCCATAATGTAATAGAGACATTAGATCTAGCTGGTCTGTCATAATATAATAGAGACAGTAGATCTAGCTGGTCTGTCATAATATAATAGAGACAGTATATCTAGCTGGTCTGTCATAATGTAATAGAGCCATTAGATCTAGCTGGTCTGTCATAATATAATAGATACTGTAGATCTAGTTGGTCTGTCAAAATAAAATAGAGACATTAGATCTAGCTGGTCTGTCATAATATAATAGAGACAGTATATCTAGCTGGTCTGTCATAATATAATAGAGACAGTATATCTAGCTGGTCTGTCATAATATAATAGAGACAGTATATCTAGCTGGTCTGTCATAATATAATAGAGACATTAGATCTAGCTGGTCTGTCATAATATAATAGAGACAGTATATCTAGCTGGTCTGTCATAATATAATAGAGACAGTAGATCTAGCTGGTCTGTCATAATATAATAGAGACAGTAGATCTAGCTGGTCTGTCATAATATAATAGAGACACTAGATCTAGCTGGTCTGTCATAATATAATAGAGACATTAGATCTAGCTGGTCTGTCGTAATATAATAGAGACAGTAGATCTAGCTGGTCTGTCATAATATAATAGATACTGTAGATCTAGCTGGCCTGTCATAATATAATAGAGACATTAGATCTAGCTGGTCTGTCATAATATAATAGAGACAGTATATCTAGCTGGTCTGTCATAATATAATAGAGACAGTAGATCTAGCTGGTCTGTCATAATATAATAGAGACATTAGAACTAGCTGGTCTGTCATAATATAATAGAGACATTAGATCTAGCTGGTCTGTCATAATATAATAGAGGAAGTAAATCTAGCTGGTCTGTCATTATATAATAGAGACAGTATATCTAGCTGGTCTGTCATAATATAATAGAGACAGTATATCTAGCTGGTCTGTCATAATATAATAGAGACAGTATATCTAGCTTCTCTGTCATAATATAATAGAGACAGTAGATCTAGCTGACCTGTCATAATATAGTAGAGACATTAGATCTAGCTGGTCTGCCATAATGTAATAGAGACATTAGATCTAGCTGGTCTGTCATAATATAATAGAGACAGTAGATCTAGCTGGTCTGTCATAATATAATAGAGACAGTATATCTAGCTGGTCTGTCATAATATAATAGAGACAGTAGATTTGCTGGCCTGTCATAATATAATAGATACTGTAGATCTAGCTAGTCTGTCATAATATAATAGAGACATTAGATCTAGCTGGTCTGTCATGATGTAATAGAGACATTAGATCTAGCTGGTCTGTCAAAATATAATAGAGACAGTAGATCTAGCTGGCCTGTCATAATATAATAGAGACAGTAGATCTAGCTGGCCTGTCATAATATAATAGAGACAGTAGATCTAGCTAGTCTGTCATAATATAATAGAGACATTAGATCTAGCTTGTCTGCCATAATGTAATAGAGACATTAGATCTAGCTGGTCTGTCATAATATAATAGAGACATTAGATCTAGCTGGTCTGTCATAATATAATAGAGACATTAGATCTAGCTGGTCTGTCATAATGTAATAGAGCCATTAGATCTAGCTGGTCTGTCATAATATAATAGATACTGTAGATCTAGTTGGTCTGTCAAAATAAAATAGAGACATTAGATCTAGCTGGTCTGTCATAATATAATAGAGACAGTATATCTAGCTGGTCTGTCATAATATAATAGAGACAGTAGATCTAGCTGGTCTGTCATAATATAATAGAGACAGTATATCTAGCTGGTCTGTCATAATATAATAGAGACAGTATATCTAGCTTCTCTGTCATAATATAATAGAGACAGTAGATCTAGCTGGTCTGTCATAATATAATAGAGACATTAGATCTAGCTGGTCTGTCATAATATAATAGAGACAGTATATCTAGCTGGTCTGTCATAATATAATAGAGACAGTAGATCTAGCTGGCCTGTCATAATATAATAGATACTGTAGATCTAGCTGGTCTGTCATAATATAATAGAGACATTAGATCTAGCTGGTCTGTCATAATATAATAGAGACATTAGATCTAGCTGGTCTGTCAGAATATAATAGAGACATTAGATCTAGCTGGTCTGTCATAATATAATAGAGACAGTAGATCTAGCTGGTCTGTCATAATATAATAGAGACATTAGATCTAGCTGGTCTGTCATAATATAATAGAGACAGTATATCTAGCTGGTCTGTCATAATATAATAGAGACAGTAGATCTAGCTGATCTGTCATAATGTAATAGAGACATTAGAACTAGCTGGTCTGTCATAATATAATAGAGACATTAGATCTAGCTGGTCTGTCAAAATATAATAGAGGAAGTAAATCTAGCTGGTCTGTCATTATATAATAGAGACAGTATATCTAGCTGGTCTGTCATAATATAATAGAGACAGTATATCTAGCTGGTCTGTCATAATATAATAGAGACAGTATATCTAGCTTCTCTGTCATAATATAATAGAGACAGTAGATCTAGCTGACCTGTCATAATATAGTAGAGACATTAGATCTAGCAGGTCTGCCATAAGGTAATAGAGACATTAGATCTAGCTGGTCTGTCATAATATAATAGAGACAGTAGATCTAGCTGGTCTGTCATAATATAATAGATACTGTAGATCTAGCTAGTCTGTCATAATATAATAGAGACATTAGATCTAGCTTGTCTGCCATAATGTAATAGAGACATTAGATCTAGCTGGTCTGTCATAATATAATAGAGACAGTAGATCTAGCTGGTCTGTCATAATATAATAGAGACAGTATATCTAGCTGGTCTGTCATAATGTAATAGAGCCATTAGATTTAGCTGGTCTGTCATAATATAATTGACACTGTAGATCTAGCTGGTCTGTCATAATATAATAGAGACAGTATATCTAGCTGGTCTGTCATAATATAATAGAGACAGTATATCTAGCTGGTCTGTCATAATATAATAGAGACAGTATATCTAGCTTCTCTGTCATAATATAATAGAGACAGTATATCTAGCTGGCCTGTCATAATATAATAGAGACATTAGATCTAGCTGGTCTGTCATAATATAATAGAGACAGTAGATCTAGCTGGTCTGTCATAATATAATAGAGACAGTAGATCTAGCTGGTCTGTCATAATATAATAGAGACAGTAGATCTAGCTGGTCTGTCATAATATAATAGAGACAGTATATCTAGCTGGTCTGTCATAATATAATAGAGACATTAGATCTAGCTGGTCTGTCATAATGTAATAGAGACATTAGATCTAGCTGGTCTGTCATAATATAATAGAGACAGTAGATCTAGCTGGTCTGTCATAATATAATAGAGACAGTATATCTAGCTGGTCTGTCATAATATAATAGAGACAGTAGATCTAGCTGGTCTGTCATAATATAATAGAGACATTAGATCTAGCTGGTCTGTCATAATATAATAGAGACATTAGATCTAGCTGGTCTGTCATGATGTAATAGAGACATTAGATCTAGCTGGTCTGTCATAATATAATAGAGACAGTAGATCTAGCTGGTCTGTCATAATATAATAGAGACAGTATATCTAGCTGGTCTGTCATAATGTAATAGAGCCATTAGATCTAGCTGGTCTGTCATAATATAATAGATACTGTAGATCTAGTTGGTCTGTCATAATAAAATAGAGACATTAGATCTAGCTGGTCTGTCATAATATAATAGAGACAGTATATCTAGCTGGTCTGTCATAATATAATAGAGACAGTAGATCTAGCTGGTCTGTCATAATATAATAGAGACAGTATATCTAGCTGGTCTGTCATAATATAATAGAGACAGTATATCTAGCTGGTCTGTCATAATATAATAGAGACAGTAGATCTAGCTGGTCTGTCATAATATAATAGAGACATTAGATCTAGCTGGTCTGTCATAATATAATAGAGACAGTATATCTAGCTGGTCTGTCATAATATAATAGAGACAGTAGATCTAGCTGGCCTGTCATAATATAATAGATACTGTAGATCTAGCTGGTCTGTCATAATATAATAGAGACACTAGATCTAGCTGGTCTGTCATAATATAATAGAGACATTAGATCTAGCTGGTCTGTCATAATATAATAGAGACAGTATATCTAGCTGGTCTGTCATAATATAATAGAGACAGTATATCTAGCTGGTCTGTCATAATATAATAGAGACATTAGATCTAGCTGGTCTGTCATAATATAATAGAGACAGTATATCTAGCTGGTCTGTCATAATATAATAGAGACAGTAGATCTAGCTGGTCTGTCATAATGTAATAGAGACATTAGATCTAGCTGGTCTGTCATAATATAATAGAGACAGTAGATCTAGCTGGTCTGTCATAATATAATAGAGACAGTAGATCTAGCTGGTCTGTCATAATATAATAGAGACAGTAGATCTAGCTGGTCTGTCATAATATAATAGAGACAGTAGATCTAGCTGGCCTGTCATAATATAATAGAGACATTAGATCTAGCTGGTCTGTCATAATGTAATAGAGACATTAGATCTAGCTGGTCTGTCATAATATAATAGAGACAGTAGATCTAGCTGGTCTGTCATAATATAATAGAGACATGTAGATCTAGCTGGTCTGTCATAATATAATAGAGACATTAGATCTAGCTGGTCTGTCATAATATAATAGAGACATTAGATCTAGCTGGTCTGTCATAATATAATAGAGACAGTAGATCTAGCTGGTCTGTCATAATATAATAGAGACAGTAGATCTAGCTGGTCTGTCATAATGTAATAGAGACATTAGATCTAGCTGGTCTGTCATAATATAATAGAGACATGTAGATCTAGCTGGTCTGTCATAATATAATAGAGACATTAGATCTAGCTGGTCTGTCATAATATAATAGAGACATTAGATCTAGCTGGTCTGTCATAATATAATAGAGACAGTAGATCTAGCTGGTCTGTCATAATATAATAGAGACAGTAGATCTAGCTGGTCTGTCATAATATAATAGAGACATTAGATCTAGCTGGTCTGTCATAATATAATAGAGACATTAGATCTAGCTGGTCTGTCATAATATAATAGAGACAGTAGATCTAGCTGGTCTGTCATAATATAATAGAGACAGTAGATCTAGCTGGTCTGTCATAATATAATAGAGACAGTATATCTAGCTGGTCTGTCATAATATAATAGAGACATTAGATCTAGCTGGTCTGTCATAATGTAATAGAGACATTAGATCTAGCTGGTCTGTCATAATATAATAGAGACAGTAGATCTAGCTGGTCTGTCATAATATAATAGAGACAGTAGATCTAGCTGGTCTGTCATAATATAATAGAGACATTAGATCTAGCTGGTCTGTCATAATATAATAGAGACATTAGATCTAGCTGGTCTGTCATAATATAATAGAGACATTAGATCTAGCTGGTCTGTCATGATGTAATAGAGACATTAGATCTAGCTGGTCTGTCATAATATAATAGAGACATTAGATCTAGCTGGTCTGTCATTATATAATAGAGACATTAGATCTAGCTGGTCTGTCATAATGTAATAGAGACATTAGATCTAGCTGGTCTGTCATAATATAATAGAGACATTAGATCTAGCTGGTCTGTCATAATATAATAGAGACATTAGATCTAGCTGGTCTGTCATAATATAATAGAGACAGTATATCTAGCTGGTCTGTCATAATATAATAGAGACAGTAGATCTAGCTGGTCTGTCATAATATAATAGAGACAGTATATCTAGCTGGTCTGTCATAATATAATAGAGACAGTATATCTAGCTTCTCTGTCATAATATAATAGAGACAGTAGATCTAGCTGGTCTGTCATAATATAATAGAGACATTAGATCTAGCTGGTCTGTCATAATATAATAGAGACAGTAGATCTAGCTGGTCTGTCATAATATAATAGAGACAGTAGATCTAGCTGGTCTGTCATAATATAATAGAGACATTAGATCTAGCTGGTCTGTCATAATATAATAGAGACACTAGATCTAGCTGGTCTGTCATAATATAATAGAGACATTAGATCTAGCTGGTCTGTCATAATATAATAGAGACATTAGATCTAGCTGGTCTGTCATAATATAATAGAGACATTAGATCTAGCTGGTCTGTCATAATATAATAGAGACATTAGATCTAGCTGGTCTGTCATAATATAATAGAGACAGTAGATCTAGCTGGTCTGTCATAATATAATAGAGACATTAGATCTAGCTGATCTGTCATAATGTAATAGAGACATTAGATCTAGCTGGTCTGTCATAATATAATAGAGACATTAGATCTAGCTGGTCTGTCATAATATAATAGAGACAGTAAATCTAGCTGGTCTGTCATTATATAATAGAGACAGTATATCTAGCTGGTCTGTCATAATATAATAGAGACAGTAGATCTAGCTGGTCTGTCATAATATAATAGAGACAGTAGATCTAGCTGGTCTGTCATAATATAATAGAGACATTAGATCTAGCTGGTCTGTCATAATATAGTAGAGACATTAGATCTAGCTGGTCTGTCATAAGGTAATAGAGACATTAGATCTAGCTGGTCTGTCATAATATAATAGAGACATTAGATCTAGCTGGTCTGTCATAATATAATAGAGACAGTAGATCTAGCTGGTCTGTCATAATATAATAGAGACATTAGATCTAGCTTGTCTGTCATAATGTAATAGAGACATTAGATCTAGCTGGTCTGTCATAATATAATAGAGACAGTAGATCTAGCTGGTCTGTCATAATATAATAGAGACAGTATATCTAGCTGGTCTGTCATAATGTAATAGAGCCATTAGATTTAGCTGGTCTGTCATAATATAATAGACACTGTAGATCTAGCTGGTCTGTCATAATATAATAGAGACAGTATATCTAGCTGGTCTGTCATAATATAATAGAGACAGTATATCTAGCTGGTCTGTCATAATATAATAGAGACAGTATATCTAGCTTCTCTGTCATAATATAATAGAGACAGTAGATCTAGCTGGCCTGTCATAATATAATAGAGACATTAGATCTAGCTGGTCTGTCATAATATAATAGAGATAGTATATCTAGCTGGTCTGTCATAATATAATAGAGACAGTAGATCTAGCTGGTCTGTCATAATATAATAGAGACAGTAGATCTAGCTGGTCTGTCATAATATAATAGAGACAGTATATCTAGCTGCTCTGTCATAATATAATAGAGACAGTAGATCTAGCTGGCCTGTCATAATATAATAGAGACATTAGATCTAGCTGGTCTGCCATAATGTAATAGAGACATTAGATCTAGCTGGTCTGTCATAATATAATAGAGACAGTAGGTTTAGCTGGTCTGTCATAATATAATAGAGACAGTATATCTAGCTGGTCTGTCATAATATAATAGAGACAGTAGATTTAGCTGGCCTGTCATAATATAATAGATACTGTAGATCTAGCTGGTCTGTCATAATATAATAGAGACATTAGATCTAGCTGGTCTGTCATAATGTAATAGAGACATTAGATCTAGCTGGTCTGTCATAATATAATAGAGACATTAGATCTAGCTGGTCTGTCATAATATAATAGAGACAGTAGATCTAGCTGGCCTGTCATAATATAATAGAGACATTAGATCTAGCTTGTCTGCCATAATGTAATAGAGACATTAGATCTAGCTGGTCTGTCATAATATAATAGAGACAGTAGATCTAGCTGGTCTGTCATAATATAATAGAGACATTAGATCTAGCTGGTCTGTCATAATATAGTAGAGACATTAGATCTAGCTGGTCTGTCATAATATAATAGAGACATTAGATCTAGCTGGTCTGTCATAATATAATAGAGACATTAGATGTAGCTGGTCTGTCATAATGTAATAGAGACATTAGATCTAGCTGGTCTGTCATAATATAATAGAGACAGTATATCTAGCTGGTCTGTCATAATAAAATAGAGACAGTAGATCTAGCTGGTCTGTCATAATATAATAGAGACAGTATATCTAGCTTCTCTGTCATAATGTAATAGAGACATTAGATCTAGCTGGTCTGTTATAATATAATAGAGACAGTAGATCTAGCTGGTCTGTCATAATTTAATAGAGACAGTATATCTAGCTGGTCTGTCATAATATAATAGAGACAGTAGATCTAGCTGGTCTGTCATAATATAATAGAGACATTAGATCTAGCTGGTCTGTCATAATATAATAGAGACAGTAGATCTAGCTGGTCTGTCATTATATAATAGAGACAGTATATCTAGCTGGTCTGTCATAATATAATAGAGACAGTAGATCTAGCTGGTCTGTCATAATATAATAGAGACATTAGATCTAGCTGGTCTGTCATAATATAATAGAGACATTAGATCTAGCTGGTCTGTCATAATTTAATAGAGACACTAGATCTAGCTGGTCTGTCATAATATAATAGAGGCAGTAGATCTAGCTGGTCTGTCATAATATAATAGAGACAGTAGATCTAGCTGGTCTGTCATAATATAATAGATACATTAGATCTAGCTGGTCTGTCATAATATAATAGAGACATTAGATCTAGCTGGTCTGTCATAATATAATAGAGACAGTAGTTCTAGCTGGTCTGTCATAATATAATAGAGACAGTAGATCTAGCTGGTCTGTCATAATATAATAGAGACAGTAGATCTAGCTGGTCTGTCATAATATAATAGAGACAGTATATCTAGCTGGTCTGTCATAATATAATAGAGACAGTAGATCTAGCTGGTCTGTCATAATATAATAGAGACAGTAGATCTGGCTGGTCTGTCATAATATAATAGAGACAGTAGATCTAGCTGGTCTGTCATAATATAATAGAGACAGTAGATCTAGCTGGTCTGTCATAATATAATAGATACATTAGATCTAGCTGGTCTGTCATAATATAATAGAGACATTAGATCTAGGTGGTCTGCCATAATGTAATAGAGAAATTAGATCTAGCTGGTCTGTCATAATATAATAGAGACAGTATATCTAGCTGGTCTGTCATAATATAATAGATACTGTAGATCTAGCTAGTCTGTCATAATATAATAGAGACATTAGATCTAGCTGGTCTGTCATAATGTAATAGAGACATTAGATCTAGGTGGTCTGTCATAATATAATAGAGACATTAGATCTAGCTGGTCTGTCATAATATAATAGAGACATTAGATCTAGCTGGTCTGTCATAATATAATAGAGACATTAGATCTAGCTGGTCTGTCATAATATAATAGAGACAGTATATCTAGCTGGTCTGTCATAATATAATAGAGACATTAGATCTAGCTGGTCTGTCATAATATAATAGAGACAGTAGATCTAGCTGGTCTGTCATAATATAATAGAGACATTAGATCTAGCTGGTCTGTCATAATATAATAGAGACATTAGATCTAGCTGGTCTGTCATAATATAATAGAGACACTAGATCTAGCTGGTCTGTCATAATATAATAGAGACAGTAGATCTAGCTGGTCTGTCATTATATAATAGAGACATTAGATCTAGCTGGTCTGTCATAATGTAATAGAGACATTAGATCTAGCTGGTCTGTCATAATATAATAGAGACATTAGATCTAGCTGGTCTGTCATAATATAATAGAGACATTAGAACTAGCTGGTCTGTCATAATATAATAGAGACATTAGATCTAGCTGGTCTGTCATAATATAATAGAGACATTAGATCTAGCTGGTCTGTCATAATATAATAGAGACATTAGATCTAGCTGGTCTGTCATAATATAATAGAGACAGTAGATCTAGCTGGTCTGTCATAATATAATAGAGACAGTAGATCTAGCTGGTCTGTCATAATATAATAGAGACAGTAGATCTAGCTGGTCTGTCATAATATAGTAGAGACATTAGATCTAGCTGGTCTGTCATAATGTAATAGAGACATTAGATCTAGCTGGTCTGTCATAATATAATAGAGACAGTAGATCTAGCTGGTCTGTCATAATATAATAGAGACATTAGATCTAGCTGGTCTGTCATAATATAATAGAGACATTAGATCTAGCTGGTCTGTCATAATATAATAGAGACATTAGATCTAGCTGGTCTGTCATAATATAATAGAGACATTAGATCTAGCTGGTCTGTCATAATATAATAGAGACATTAGATCTAGCTGGTCTGTCATAATGTAATAGAGACATTAGATCTAGCTGGTCTGTCATAATATAATAGAGACAGTAGATCTAGCTGGTCTGTCATAATATAATAGAGACATTAGATCTAGCTGGTCTGTCATAATATAATAGAGACAGTAGATCTAGCTGGCCTGTCATAATATAATAGATACTGTAGATCTAGCTGGTCTGTCAAAATAAAATAGAGACATTAGATCTAGCTGGTCTGTCATAATATAATAGAGACAGTATATCTAGCTGGTCTGTCATAATATAATAGAGACAGTAGATCTAGCTGGTCTGTCATAATGTAATAGAGACATTAGATCTAGCTGGTCTGTCATAATGTAATAGAGACATTAGATCTAGCTGGTCTGTCATAATATAATAGAGACAGTAGATCTAGCTGGCCTGTCATAATATAATAGAGACATTAGATCTAGCTGGTCTGTCATAATATAATAGAGACATTAGATCTAGCTGGTCTGTCATAATATAATAGAGACAGTAGATCTAGCTGGTCTGTCATAATATAATAGAGACATTAGATCTAGCTGGTCTGTCATAATATAATAGAGACAGTAGATCTAGCTGGTCTGTCATAATATAATAGAGACAGTAGATCTAGCTGGTCTGTCATAATATAATAGAGACATTAGATCTAGCTGGTCTGTCATAATGTAATAGAGACATTAGATCCTAGCTGGTCTGTCATAATATAATAGAGACAGTAGATCTAGCTGGTCTGTCATAATATAATAGAGACATTAGATCTAGCTGGTCTGTCATAATATAATAGAGACAGTAGATCTAGCTGGTCTGTCATAATGTAATAGAGACATTAGATCTAGCTGGTCTGTCATAATATAATAGAGACATTAGATCTAGCTGGTCTGTCATGATGTAATAGAGACATTAGATCTAGCTGGTCTGTCATAATATAATAGAGACATTAGATCTAGCTGGTCTGTCATAATGTAATAGAGACATTAGATCTAGCTGGTCTGTCATAATATAATAGAGACATTAGATCTAGCTGGTCTGTCATAATATAATAGAGACATTAGATCTAGCTGGTCTGTCATAATGTAATAGAGCCATTAGATCTAGCTGGTCTGTCATTATATAATAGAGACATTAGATCTAGCTGGTCTGTCATAATGTAATAGAGACATTAGATCTAGCTGGTCTGTCATAATGTAATAGAGACATTAGATCTAGCTGGTCTGTCATAATATAATAGAGACAGTAGATCTAGCTGGTCTGTCATAATATAATAGAGACATGTAGATCTAGCTGGTCTGTCATAATATAATAGAGACATTAGATCTAGCTGGTCTGTCATAATATAATAGAGACATTAGATCTAGCTGGTCTGTCATAATATAATAGAGACATTAGATCTAGCTGGTCTGTCATAATATAATAGAGACATTAGATCTAGCTGGTCTGTCATAATGTAATAGAGACATTAGATCTAGCTGGTCTGTCATAATATAATAGAGACATTAGATCTAGCTGGTCTGTCATAATGTAATAGAGACATTAGATCTAGCTGGTCTGTCATTATATAATAGAGACATTAGATCTAGCTGGTCTGTCATAATGTAATAGAGACATTAGATCTAGCTGGTCTGTCATAATATAATAGAGACAGTAGATCTAGCTGGTCTGTCATAATGTAATAGAGACATTAGATCTAGCTGGTCTGTCATAATATAATAGAGACAGTAGATCTAGCTGGTCTGTCATAATATAATAGAGACAGTAGATCTAGCTGGTCTGTCATAATATAATAGAGACATTAGATCTAGCTGGTCTGTCATAATGTAATAGAGACATTAGATCTAGCTGGTCTGTCATAATGTAATAGAGACATTAGATCTAGCTGGTCTGTCATTATATAATAGAGACATTAGATCTAGCTGGTCTGTCATAATGTAATAGAGACATTAGATCTAGCTGGTCTGTCATAATATAATAGAGACATTAGATCTAGCTGGTCTGTCATAATATAATAGAGACAGTAGATCTAGCTGGTCTGTCATAATATAATAGAGACAGTAGATCTAGCTGGTCTGTCATAATATAATAGAGACATGTAGATCTAGCTGGTCTGTCATAATATAATAGAGACATTAGATCTAGCTGGTCTGTCATAATATAATAGAGACATTAGATCTAGCTGGTCTGTCATAATATAATAGAGACATTAGATCTAGCTGGTCTGTCATAATATAATAGAGACATTAGATCTAGCTGGTCTGTCATAATGTAATAGAGACATTAGATCTAGCTGGTCTGTCATAATATAATAGAGACATTAGATCTAGCTGGTCTGTCATAATATAATAGAGACATTAGATCTAGCTGGTCTGTCATTATATAATAGAGACATTAGATCTAGCTGGTCTGTCATAATATAATAGAGACATTAGATCTAGCTGGTCTGTCATAATATAATAGAGACATTAGATCTAGCTTGTCTGTCATAATGTAATAGAGACATTAGATCTAGCTGGTCTGTCATTATATAATAGAGACATTAGATCTAGCTGGTCTGTCATAATGTAATAGAGACATTAGATCTAGCTGGTCTGTCATAATGTAATAGAGACATTAGATCTAGCTGGTCTGTCATAATGTAATAGAGACATTAGATCTAGCTGGTCTGTCATGATGTAATAGAGACATTAGATCTAGCTGGTCTGTCATAATGTAATAGAGACATTAGATCTAGCTGGTCTGTCATAATGTAATAGAGACATTAGATCTAGCTGGTCTGTCATAATATAATAGAGACATGTAGATCTAGCTGGTCTGTCATAATATAATAGAGACATTAGATCTAGCTGGTCTGTCATAATGTAATAGAGACATTAGATCTAGCTGGTCTGTCATAATATAATAGAGACATTAGATCTAGCTGGTCTGTCATAATATAATAGAGACATTAGATCTAGCTGGTCTGTCATAATGTAATAGAGACATTAGATCTAGCTGGTCTGTCATAATATAATAGAGACATTAGATCTAGCTGGTCTGTCATAATATAATAGAGACATTAGATCTAGCTGGTCTGTCATAATATAATAGAGACATTAGATCTAGCTGGTCTGTCATAATATAATAGAGACATTAGATCTAGCTGGTCTGTCATAATATAATAGAGACATTAGATCTAGCTGGTCTGTCATTATATAATAGAGACATTAGATCTAGCTGGTCTGTCATAATATAATAGAGACATTAGATCTAGCTGGTCTGTCATAATATAATAGAGACATTAGATCTAGCTGGTCTGTCATAATATAATAGAGACATTAGATCTAGCTGGTCTGTCATAATGTAATAGAGACATTAGATCTAGCTGGTCTGTCATAATATAATAGAGACATTAGATCTAGCTGGTCTGTCATAATATAATAGAGACATTAGATCTAGCTGGTCTGTCATAATATAATAGAGACATTAGATCTAGCTGGTCTGTCATAATATAATAGAGACATTAGATCTAGCTGGTCTGTCATAATATAATAGAGACATTAGATCTAGCTGGTCTGTCATAATGTAATAGAGACATTAGATCTAGCTGGTCTGTCATAATATAATAGAGACAGTAGATCTAGCTGGTCTGTCATAATATAATAGAGACAGTAGATCTAGCTGGTCTGTCATAATGTAATAGAGACATTAGATCTAGCTGGTCTGTCATAATATAATAGAGACATTAGATCTAGCTGGTCTGTCATTATATAATAGAGACATTAGATCTAGCTGGTCTGTCATGATGTAATAGAGACATTAGATCTAGCTGGTCTGTCATAATATAATAGAGACATTAGATCTAGCTGGTCTGTCATAATGTAATAGAGACATTAGATCTAGCTGGTCTGTCATAATGTAATAGAGACATTAGATCTAGCTGGTCTGTCATTATATAATAGAGACATTAGATCTAGCTGGTCTGTCATAATGTAATAGAGACATTAGATCTAGCTGGTCTGTCATTATATAATAGAGACATTAGATCTAGCTAGTCTGTCATAATATAATAGAGACATTAGATCTAGCTGGTCTGTCATAATGTAATAGAGACATTAGATCTAGCTGGTCTGTCATAATGTAATAGAGACATTAGATCTAGCTGGTCTGTCATAATATAATAGAGACATTAGATCTAGCTGGTCTGTCATAATATAATAGAGACATTAGATCTAGCTGGTCTGTCATAATATAATAGAGACATTAGATCTAGCTGGTCTGTCATAATATAATAGAGGACAGTAGATCTAGCTGGTCTGTCATTATATAATAGAGACATTAGATCTAGCTGGTCTGTCATAATATAATAGAGACATTAGATCTAGCTGGTCTGTCATAATGTAATAGAGACATTAGATCTAGCTGGTCTGTCATAATATAATAGAGACATTAGATCTAGCTGGTCTGTCATAATATAATAGAGACATTAGATCTAGCTGGTCTGTCATAATATAATAGAGACATTAGATCTAGCTGGTCTGTCATAATATAATAGAGACATTAGATCTAGCTGGTCTGTCATAATATAATAGAGACATGTAGATCTAGCTGGTCTGTCATAATATAATAGAGACATTAGATCTAGCTGGTCTGTCATAATATAATAGAGACATTAGATCTAGCTGGTCTGTCATAATATAATAGAGACATTAGATCTAGCTGGTCTGTCATAATATAATAGAGACATTAGATCTAGCTGGTCTGTCATAATATAATAGAGACATTAGATCTAGCTGGTCTGTCATAATATAATAGAGACATTAGATCTAGCTGGTCTGTCATAATATAATAGAGACATGTAGATCTAGCTGGTCTGTCATAATATAATAGAGACATTAGATCTAGCTGGTCTGTCATAATGTAATAGAGACATTAGATCTAGCTGGTCTGTCATAATATAATAGAGACATTAGATCTAGCTGGTCTGTCATTATATAATAGAGACATTAGATCTAGCTGGTCTGTCATAATGTAATAGAGACATTAGATCTAGCTGGTCTGTCATAATGTAATAGAGACATTAGATCTAGCTGGTCTGTCATGATGTAATAGAGACATTAGATCTAGCTGGTCTGTCATAATGTAATAGAGACATTAGATCTAGCTGGTCTGTCATAATGTAATAGAGACATTAGATCTAGCTGGTCTGTCATAATGTAATAGAGACATGTAGATCTAGCTGGTCTGTCATAATATAATAGAGACATTAGATCTAGCTGGTCTGTCATAATGTAATAGAGACATTAGATCTAGCTGGTCTGTCATAATATAATAGAGACATTAGATCTAGCTGGTCTGTCATAATATAATAGAGACATTAGATCTAGCTGGTCTGTCATAATGTAATAGAGACATTAGATCTAGCTGGTCTGTCATAATATAATAGAGACATGTAGATCTAGCTGGTCTGTCATAATATAATAGAGACATTAGATCTAGCTGGTCTGTCATAATATAATAGAGACATGTAGATCTAGCTGGTCTGTCATAATATAATAGAGACATTAGATCTAGCTGGTCTGTCATTATATAATAGAGACATTAGATCTAGCTGGTCTGTCATTATATAATAGAGACATTAGATCTAGCTGGTCTGTCATTATATAATAGAGACATTAGATCTAGCTGGTCTGTCATAATGTAATAGAGACATTAGATCTAGCTGGTCTGTCATAATATAATAGAGACATTAGATCTAGCTGGTCTGTCATAATGTAATAGAGACATTAGATCTAGCTGGTCTGTCATAATGTAATAGAGACATTAGATCTAGCTGGTCTGTCATAATATAATAGAGACATTAGATCTAGCTGGTCTGTCATGATGTAATAGAGACATTAGATCTAGCTGGTCTGTCATTATATAATAGAGACATTAGATCTAGCTGGTCTGTCATAATGTAATAGAGACATTAGATCTAGCTGGTCTGTCATAATGTAATAGAGACATTAGATCTAGCTGGTCTGTCATAATGTAATAGAGACATTAGATCTAGCTGGTCTGTCATAATATAATAGAGACATTAGATCTAGCTGGTCTGTCATAATATAATAGAGACATGTAGATCTAGCTAGTCTGTCATAATATAATAGAGACATTAGATCTAGCTGGTCTGTCATAATGTAATAGAGACATTAGATCTAGCTGGTCTGTCATAATATAATAGAGACAGTAGATCTAGCTGGTCTGTCATAATATAATAGAGACATTAGATCTAGCTGGTCTGTCATAATATAATAGAGACATTAGATCTAGCTGGTCTGTCATTATATAATAGAGACATTAGATCTAGCTGGTCTGTCATAATATAATAGAGACATTAGATCTAGCTGGTCTGTCATAATATAATAGAGACATTAGATCTAGCTGGTCTGTCATAATATAATAGAGACATTAGATCTAGCTGGTCTGTCATAATATAATAGAGACATTAGATCTAGCTGGTCTGTCATAATATAATAGAGACATTAGATCTAGCTGGTCTGTCATAATGTAATAGAGACATTAGATCTAGCTGGTCTGTCATAATATAATAGAGGCAGTAGATCTAGCTGGTCTGTCATAATATAATAGAGACATTAGATCTAGCTGGTCTGTCATAATATAATAGATACATGTAGATCTAGCTGGTCTGTCATAATATAATAGAGACATTAGATCTAGCTGGTCTGTCATAATATAATAGAGACAGTAGATCTAGCTGGTCTGTCATAATATAATAGAGACATTAGATCTAGCTGGTCTGTCATAATATAATAGAGACATGTAGATCTAGCTGGTCTGTCATAATATAATAGAGACATTAGATCTAGCTGGTCTGTCATAATATAATAGAGACATGTAGATGTAGCTGGTCTGTCATAATATAATAGAGACAGTAGATCTAGCTGGTCTGTCATAATGTAATAGAGACATTAGATCTAGCTGGTCTGTCATAATATAATAGAGACATTAGATCTAGCTGGTCTGTCATAATATAATAGAGACAGTAGATCTAGCTGGTCTGTCATTATATAATAGAGACAGTAGATCTAGCTGGTCTGTCATAATATAATAGAGACATTAGATCTAGCTGGTCTGTCATAATGTAATAGAGACATTAGATCTAGCTGGTCTGTCATAATATAATAGAGACATTAGATCTAGCTGGTCTGTCATAATATAATAGAGACATTAGATCTAGCTGGTCTGTCATTATATAATAGAGACATTAGATCTAGCTGGTCTGTCATAACATAATAGAGACATTAGATCTAGCTGGTCTGTCATAATATAATAGAGACATTAGATCTAGCTGGTCTGTCATAATATAATAGAGACATTAGATCTAGCTGGTCTGTCATAATATAATAGAGACATTAGATCTAGCTGGTCTGTCATAATGTAATAGAGACATTAGATCTAGCTGGTCTGTCATAATGTAATAGAGACATTAGATCTAGCTGGTCTGTCATAATGTAATAGAGACATTAGATCTAGCTGGTCTGTCATGATGTAATAGAGACATTAGATCTAGCTGGTCTGTCATAATATAATAGAGACATTAGATCTAGCTGGTCTGTCATAATGTAATAGAGACATTAGATCTAGCTGGTCTGTCATAATATAATAGAGACATTAGATCTAGCTGGTCTGTCATAATATAATAGAGACATTAGATCTAGCTGGTCTGTCATAATATAATAGAGACATTAGATCTAGCTGGTCTGTCATAATGTAATAGAGACATTAGATCTAGCTGGTCTGTCATAATATAATAGAGACATTAGATCTAGCTGGTCTGTCATAATGTAATAGAGACATTAGATCTAGCTGGTCTGTCATAATGTAATAGAGACATTAGATCTAGCTGGCCTGTCATAATATAATAGAGACATTAGATCTAGCTGGTCTGTCATAATGTAATAGAGACATTAGATCTAGCTGGTCTGTCATAATGTAATAGAGACATTAGATCTAGCTGGTCTGTCATAATATAATAGAGACATGTAGATCTAGCTGGTCTGTCATAATATAATAGAGACATTAGATCTAGCTGGTCTGTCATAATATAATAGAGACATTAGATCTAGCTGGTCTGTCATAATGTAATAGAGACATTAGATCTAGCTGGTCTGTCATAATATAATAGAGACATTAGATCTAGCTGGTCTGTCATAATATAATAGAGACATTAGATCTAGCTGGTCTGTCATAATGTAATAGAGACATTAGATCTAGCTGGTCTGTCATAATATAATAGAGACATTATATCTAGCTGGTCTGTCATAATGTAATAGAGACATTAGATCTAGCTGGTCTGTCATAATGTAATAGAGACATTAGATCTAGCTGGTCTGTCATAATATAATAGAGACATTAGATCTAGCTGGTCTGTCATAATATAATAGAGACAGTATATCTAGCTGGTCTGTCATAATATAATAGAGACAGTAGATCTAGCTGGTCAGTCATAATATAATAGAGACATTAGATCTAGCTGGTCTGTCATAATATAATAGAGACAGTAGATCTAGCTGGTCTGTCATAATGTAATAGAGACATTAGATCTAGCTGGTCTGTCATAATGTAATAGAGACATTAGATCTAGCTGGTCTGTCATAATGTAATAGAGACATTAGATCTAGCTGGTCTGTCATAATGTAATAGAGACATTAGATCTAGCTGGTCTGTCACTATATAATAGAGACATTAGATCTAGCTGGTCTGTCATAATGTAATAGAGACATTAGATCTAGCTGGTCTGTCATAATATAATAGAGACATTAGATCTAGCTGCTCTGTCATAATGTAATAGAGACATTAGATCTAGCTGGTCTGTCATAATATAATAGAGACATTAGATCTAGCTGGTCTGTCATAATATAATAGAGACATTAGATCTAGCTGGTCTGTCATAATATAATAGAGACATTAGATCTAGCTGGTCTGTCATAATATAATAGAGACATTAGATCTAGCTGGTCTGTCATAATATAATAGAGACATTAGATCTAGCTGGTCTGTCATAATGTAATAGAGACAGTAGATCTAGCTGGTCTGTCATAATATAATAGAGACATTAGATCTAGCTGGTCTGTCATAATATAATAGAGACATTAGATCTAGCTGGTCTGTCATAATGTAATAGAGACATTAGATCTAGCTGGTCTGTCATAATATAATAGAGACATTAGATCTAGCTGGTCTGTCATGATGTAATAGAGACATTAGATCTAGCTGGTCTGTCATAATATAATAGAGACATTAGATCTAGCTGGTCTGTCATAATGTAATATAGACATTAGATCTAGCTGGTCTGTCATAATATAATAGAGACATTAGATCTAGCTGGTCTGTCATAATATAATAGAGACATTAGATCTAGCTGGTCTGTCATAATATAATAGAGACATTAGATCTAGCTGGCCTGTCATAATATAATAGAGACATTAGATCTAGCTGGTCTGTCATAATATAATAGAGACATTAGATCTAGCTGGTCTGTCATAATGTAATAGAGACATTAGATCTAGCTGGTCTGTCATAATATAATAGAGACATTAGATCTAGTTGGTCTGTCATAATATAATAGAGACATTAGATCTAGCTGGTCTGTCATAATATAATAGAGGAAGTAAATCTAGCCGGTCTGTCATTATATAATAGAGACAGTATATATAGCTGGTCTGTCATAATATAATAGAGACAGTATATCTAGCTGGTCTGTCATAATATAATAGAGACAGTATATCTAGCTTCTCTGTCATAATGTAATAGAGACATTAGATCTAGCTGGTCTGTTATAATATAATAGAGACAGTAGATCTAGCTGGTCTGTCATAATATAATAGAGACAGTATATCTAGCTGGTCTGTCATAATATAATAGAGACAGTATATCTAGCTTCTCTGTTATAATATAATAGAGACAGTAGATCTAGCTGGCCTGTCATAATATAATAGAGACATTAGATCGAGCTGGTCTGCCATAATGTAATAGAGACAGTAGATCTAGCTGGTCTGTCATAATATAATAGAGACAATATATCTAGCTGGTCTGTCATAATATAATAGAGACAGTAGATCTAGCTGGCCTGTCATAATATAATAGATACTGTAGATCTAGCTAGTCTGTCATAATATAATAGAGACATTAGATCTAGCTGGTCTGTCATGATGTAATAGAGACATTAGATCTAGCTGGTCTGTCATAATATAATAGATACTGTAGATCTAGCTGGTCTGCCATAATGTAATATAGACATTAGATCTAGCTGGTCTGTCATAATATAATAGAGACAGTAGATCTAGCCGGTCTGTCATAATATAATAGAGACAGTATATCTAGCTGGTCTGTCATAATATAATAGAGACAGTAGATCTAGCTGGCCTGTCATAATATAATAGATACTGTAGATCTAGCTAGTCTGTCATAATATAATAGAGACATTAGATCTAGCTGGTCTGTCATAATGTAATAGAGACATTAGATCTAGCTGGTCTGTCATAATATAATAGATACTGTAGATCTAGTTGGTCTGTCATAATACAATAGAGACATTAGATCTAGCTGGTCTGTCATAATATAATAGAGACATTATATCTAGCTGGTCTGTCATAATATAATAGAGACATTAGATCTAGCTGGTCTGTCATAATATAATAGAGACATTATATCTAGCTGATCTGTCATAATATAATAGAGACATTAGATCTAGCTGGTCTGTCATAATATAATAGATACTGTAGATCTAGCTGGTCTGTCATAATATAATAGAGACATTAGATCTAGCTGGTCTGACATAATATAATAGAGACATTAGATCTAGCTGGTCTGCCATAATGTAATAGAGACATTAGATCTAGCTGGTCTGTCATAATATAATAGAGACAGTAGATCTAGCCGGTCTGTCATAATATAATAGAGACAGTAGATCTAGCTGGTCTGTCATAATATAATAGAGACAGTAGATCTAGCTGGTCTGTCATAATATAATAGATACTGTAGATCTAGCTGGTCTGTCATAATATAATAGAGACACTAGATCTAGCTGGTCTGTCATAATATAATAGAGACATTAGATCTAGCTGGTCTGTCATAATATAATAGAGACAGTAGATCTAGCTGGCCTGTCATAATATAATAGATACTGTAGATCTAGCTGGCCTGTCATAATATAATAGAGACATTAGATCTAGCTGGTCTGTCATAATATAATAGAGACAGTATATCTAGCTGGTCTGTCATAATATAATAGAGACAGTAGATCTAGCTGGTCTGTCATAATATAATAGAGACATTAGAACTAGCTGGTCTGTCATAATATAATAGAGACATTAGATCTAGCTGGTCTGTCATAATATAATAGAGGAAGTAAATCTAGCCGGTCTGTCATTATATAATAGAGACAGTATATCTAGCTGGTCTGTCATAAAGTAATAGAGCCATTAGATCTAGCTGGTCTGTCATAATATAATAGATACTGTAGATCTAGTTGGTCTGTCATAATAAAATAGAGACATTAGATCTAGCTGGTCTGTCATAATATAATAGAGACATTAGATCTAGCTGGTCTGTCATAATATAATAGAGACAGTATATCTAGCTGGTCTGTCATAATATAATAGAGACATTAGATCTAGCTGGTCTGTCATAATATAATAGAGACAGTATATCTAGCTGGTCTGTCATAATATAATAGAGACAGTAGATCTAGCTGGCCTGTCATAATATAATAGATACTGTAGATCTAGCTGGTCTGTCATAATATAATAGAGACACTAGATCTAGCTGGTCTGTCATAATATAATAGAGACATTAGATCTAGCTGGTCTGTCATAATATAATAGAGGAAGTAAATCTAGCCGGTCTGTCATTATATAATAGAGACAGTATATCTAGCTGGTCTGTCATAAAGTAATAGAGCCATTAGATCTAGCTGGTCTGTCATAATATAATAGATACTGTAGATCTAGTTGGTCTGTCAAAATAAAATAGAGACAGTAGATCTAGCTGGCCTGTCATAATATAATAGACACTGTAGATCTAGCTGGTCTGTCATAATATAATAGAGACACTAGATCTAGCTGGTCTGTCATAATATAATAGAGACATTATATCTAGCTGGTCTGTCATAATATAATAGAGGAAGTAAATCTAGCCGGTCTGTCATTATATAATAGAGACAGTATATCTAGCTGGTCTGTCATAAAGTAATAGAGCCATTAGATCTAGCTGGTCTGTCATAATATAATAGATACTGTACATCTAGTTGGTCTGTCAAAATAAAATAGAGACATTAGATCTAGCTGGTCTGTCATAATATAATAGAGACATTAGATCTAGCTGGTCTGTCATAATATAATAGAGACATTAGATCTAGCTGGTCTGTCATAATATAATAGAGACAGTATATCTAGCTGGTCTGTCATAATATAATAGAGACAGTAGATCTAGCTGGCCTGTCATAATATAATAGATACTGTAGATCTAGCTGGTCTGTCATAATATAATAGAGACATTAGATCTAGCTGGTCTGTCATAATATAATAGAGACATTAGATCTAGCTGGTCTGTCATAATATAATAGAGACATTAGATCTAGCTGGTCTGTCGTAATATAATAGAGACAGTAGATCTAGCTGGCCTGTCATAATATAATAGATACTGTAGATCTAGCTGGCCTGTCATAATATAATAGAGACATTAGATCTAGCTGGTCTGTCATAATATAATAGAGACAGTATATCTAGCTGGTCTGTCATAATATAATAGAGACAGTAGATCTAGCTGGTCTGTCATAATGTAATAGAGACATTAGAACTAGCTGGTCTGTCATAATATAATAGAGACATTAGATCTAGCTGGTCTGTCATAATATAATAGAGGAAGTAAATCTAGCCGGTCTGTCATTATATAATAGAGACAGTATATCTAGCTGGTCTGTCATAATATAATAGAGACAGTATATCTAGCTGGTCTGTCATAATATAATAGAGACAGTATATCTAGCTTCTCTGTCATAATGTAATAGAGACATTAGATCTAGCTGGTCTGTTATAATATAATAGAGACAGTAGATCTAGCTGGTCTGTCATAATATAATAGAGACAGTATATCTAGCTGGTCTGTCATAATATAATAGAGACAGTATATCTAGCTTCTCTGTCATAATATAATAGAGACAGTAGATCTAGCTGGCCTGTCATAATATAATAGAGACATTAGATCGAGCTGGTCTGCCATAATGTAATAGAGACATTAGATCTAGCTGGTCTGTCATAATATAATAGAGACAGTAGATCTAGCTGGTCTGTCATAATATAATAGAGACAGTATATCTAGCTGGTCTGTCATAATATAATAGAGACAGTAGATCTAGCTGGCCTGTCATAATATAATAGATACTGTAGATCTAGCTAGTCTGTCATAATATAATAGAGACATTAGATCTAGCTGGTCTGTCATAATGTAATAGAGACATTAGATCTAGCTGGTCTGTCATAATATAATAGATACTGTAGATCTAGTTGGTCTGTCATAATAAAATAGAGACATTAGATCTAGCTGGTCTGTCATAATATAATAGAGACATTAGATCTAGCTGGTCTGTCATAATATAATAGAGACATTAGATCTAGCTGGTCTGTCATAATATAATAGAGACATTATATCTAGCTGATCTGTCATAATATAATAGAGACATTAGATCTAGCTGGTCTGTCATAATATAATAGAGACATTAGATCTAGCTGGTCTGTCATAATATAATAGAGACATTATATCTAGCTGGTCTGACATAATATAATAGAGACATTAGATCTAGCTGGTCTGCCATAATGTAATAGAGACATTAGATCTAGCTGGTCTGTCATAATATAATAGAGACAGTAGATCTAGCCGGTCTGTCATAATATAATAGAGACAGTATATCTAGCTGGTCTGTCATAATATAATAGAGACAGTAGATCTAGCTGGCATGTCATAATATAATAGATACTGTAGATCTAGCTGGTCTGTCATAATATAATAGAGACAGTAGATCTAGCTGGTCTGTCATAATATAATAGAGACAGTAGATCTAGCTGGTCTGTCATAATATAATAGAGACAGTAGATCTAGCTGGCCTGTCATAATATAATAGATACTGTAGATCTAGCTGGCCTGTCATAATATAATAGAGACATTAGATCTAGCTGGTCTGTCATAATATAATAGAGACAGTATATCTAGCTGGTCTGTCATAATATAATAGAGACAGTAGATCTAGCTGGTCTGTCATAATGTAATAGAGACATTAGAACTAGCTGGTCTGTCATAATATAATAGAGACATTAGATCTAGCTGGTCTGTCATAATATAATAGAGGAAGTAGATCTAGCTGGTCTGTCATAATATAATAGAGACAGTATATCTAGCTGGTCTGTCATAAAGTAATAGAGCCATTAGATCTAGCTGGTCTGTCATAATATAATAGATACTGTAGATCTAGTTGGTCTGTCAAAATAAAATAGAGACATTAGATCTAGCTGGTCTGTCATAATATAATAGAGACATTAGATCTAGCTGGTCTGTCATAATATAATAGAGACATTAGATCTAGCTGGTCTGTCATAATATAATAGAGACAGTATATCTAGCTGGTCTGTCATAATATAATAGAGACAGTAGATCTAGCTGGCCTGTCATAATATAATAGATACTGTAGATCTAGCTGGTCTGTCATAATATAATAGAGACATTAGATCTAGCTGGTCTGTCATAATATAATAGAGACATTAGATCTAGCTGGTCTGTCATAATATAATAGAGACATTAGATCTAGCTGGTCTGTCGTAATATAATAGAGACAGTAGATCTAGCTGGCCTGTCATAATATAATAGATACTGTAGATCTAGCTGGCCTGTCATAATATAATAGAGACATTAGATCTAGCTGGTCTGTCATAATATAATAGAGACCGTATATCTAGCTGGTCTGTCATAATATAATAGAGACAGTAGATCTAGCTGGTCTGTCATAATGTAATAGAGACATTAGAACTAGCTGGTCTGTCATAACATAATAGAGACATTAGATCTAGCTGGTCTGTCATAATATAATAGAGGAAGTAAATCTAGCTGGTCTGTCATTATATAATAGAGACAGTATATCTAGCTGGTCTGTCATAATATAATAGAGACAGTATATCTAGCTGGTCTGTCATAATATAATAGAGACAGTATATCTAGCTTCTCTGTCATAATGTAATAGAGACATTAGATCTAGCTGGTCTGTTATAATATAATAGAGACAGTATATCTAGCTGGTCTGTCATAATATAATAGAGACAGTATATCTAGCTGGTCTGTCATAATATAATAGAGACAGTATATCTAGCTTCTCTGTTATAATATAATAGAGACAGTAGATCTAGCTGGCCTGTCATAATATAATAGAGACATTAGATCGAGCTGGTCTGCCATAATGTAATAGAGACATTAGATCTAGCTGGTCTGTCATAATATAATAGAGACAGTAGATCTAGCTGGTCTGTCATAATATAATAGAGACAGTATATCTAGCTGGTCTGTCATAATATAATAGAGACAGTAGATCTAGCTGGCCTGTCATAATATAATAGATACTGTAGATCTAGCTAGTCTGTCATAATATAATAGAGACATTAGATCTAGCTGGTCTGTCATAATGTAATAGAGACATTAGATCTAGCTGGTCTGTCATAATATAATAGATACTGTAGATCTAGTTGGTCTGTCATAATATAATAGAGACATTAGATCTAGCTGGTCTGTCATAATATAATAGAGACATTATATCTAGCTGGTCTGTCATAATATAATAGAGACATTAGATCTAGCTGGTCTGTCATAATATAATAGAGACATTATATCTAGCTGATCTGTCATAATATAATAGAGACATTAGATCTAGCTGGTCTGTCATAATATAATAGAGACATTAGATCTAGCTGGTCTGTCATAATATAATAGAGACATTATATCTAGCTGGTCTGACATAATATAATAGAGACATTAGATCTAGCTGGTCTGCCATAATGTAATAGAGACATTAGATCTAGCTGGTCTGTCATAATATAATAGAGACAGTAGATCTAGCCGGTCTGTCATAATATAATAGAGACAGTATATCTAGCTGGTCTGTCATAATATAATAGAGACAGTAGATCTAGCTGGCATGTCATAATATAATAGATACTGTAGATCTAGCTGGTCTGTCATAATATAATAGAGACACTAGATCTAGCTGGTCTGTCATAATATAATAGAGACATTAGATCTAGCTGGTCTGTCATAATATAATAGAGACAGTAGATCTAGCTGGCCTGTCATAATATAATAGATACTGTAGATCTAGCTGGCCTGTCATAATATAATAGAGACATTAGATCTAGCTGGTCTGTCATAATATAATAGAGACAGTATATCTAGCTGGTCTGTCATAATATAATAGAGACAGTAGATCTAGCTGGTCTGTCATAATGTAATAGAGACATTAGAACTAGCTGGTCTGTCATAATATAATAGAGACAGTAGATCTAGCTGGTCTGTCATAATATAATAGAGACAGTAAATCTAGCTGGTCTGTCATAATATAATAGAGACAGTATATCTAGCTGGTCTGTCATAAAGTAATAGAGCCATTAGATCTAGCTGGTCTGTCATAATATAATAGATACTGTAGATCTAGTTGGTCTGTCAAAATAAAATAGAGACATTAGATCTAGCTGGTCTGTCATAATATAATAGAGACATTAGATCTAGCTGGTCTGTCATAATATAATAGAGACAGTATATCTAGCTGGTCTGTCATAATATAATAGAGACATTAGATCTAGCTGGTCTGTCATAATATAATAGAGACAGTATATCTAGCTGGTCTGTCATAATATAATAGAGACAGTAGATCTAGCTGGCCTGTCATAATATAATAGATACTGTAGATCTAGCTGGTCTGTCATAATATAATAGAGACACTAGATCTAGCTGGTCTGTCATAATATAATAGAGACATTAGATCTAGCTGGTCTGTCATAATATAATAGAGGAAGTAAATCTAGCTGGTCTGTCATTATATAATAGAGACAGTATATCTAGCTGGTCTGTCATAAAGTAATAGAGCCATTAGATCTAGCTGGTCTGTCATAATATAATAGATACTGTAGATCTAGTTGGTCTGTCAAAATAAAATAGAGACAGTAGATCTAGCTGGCCTGTCATAATATAATAGATACTGTAGATCTAGCTGGTCTGTCATAATATAATAGAGACACTAGATCTAGCTGGTCTGTCATAATATAATAGAGACATTAGATCTAGCTGGTCTGTCATAATATAATAGAGGAAGTAAATCTAGCTGGTCTGTCATTATATAATAGAGACAGTAGATCTAGCTGGTCTGTCATAATGTAATAGAGCCATTAGATCTAGCTGGTCTGTCATCTATATAATAGAGACATTAGATCTAGCTGGTCTGTCATAATATAATAGAGACATTAGATCTAGCTGGTCTGTCATAATATAATAGAGACATTAGATCTAGCTGGTCTGTCATAATATAATAGAGACAGTATATCTAGCTGGTCTGTCATAATATAATAGAGACAGTAGATCTAGCTGGTCTGTCATAATATAATAGATACATTAGATCTAGCTGGTCTGTCATAATATAATAGAGACACTAGATCTAGCTGGTCTGTCATAATATAATAGAGACACTAGATCTAGCTGGTCTGTCATAATATAATAGAGACATTAGATCTAGCTGGTCTGTCGTAATATAATAGAGACAGTAGATCTAGCTGGCCTGTCATAATATAATAGATACTGTAGATCTAGCTGGCCTGTCATAATATAATAGAGACATTAGATCTAGCTGGTCTGTCATAATATAATAGAGACAGTATATCTAGCTGGTCTGTCATAATATAATAGAGACAGTAGATCTAGCTGGTCTGTCATAATATAATAGAGACATTAGAACTAGCTGGTCTGTCATAATATAATAGAGACATTAGATCTAGCTGGTCTGTCATAATATAATAGAGGAAGTAAATCTAGCCGGTCTGTCATTATATAATAGAGACAGTATATCTAGCTGGTCTGTCATAATATAATAGAGACAGTATATCTAGCTGGTCTGTCATAATATAATAGAGACAGTATATCTAGCTTCTCTGTCATAATGTAATAGAGACATTAGATCTAGCTGGTCTGTTATAATATAATAGAGACAGTAGATCTAGCTGGTCTGTCATAATATAATAGAGACAGTATATCTAGCTGGTCTGTCATAATATAATAGAGACAGTATATCTAGCTTCTCTGTCATAATATAATAGAGACAGTAGATCTAGCTGGCCTGTCATAATATAATAGAGACATTAGATCGAGCTGGTCTGCCATAATGTAATAGAGACATTAGATCTAGCTGGTCTGTCATAATATAATAGAGACAGTAGATCTAGCTGGTCTGTCATAATATAATAGAGACAGTATATCTAGCTGGTCTGTCATAATATAATAGAGACAGTAGATCTAGCTGGCCTGTCATAATATAATAGATACTGTAGATCTAGCTGGTCTGTCATAATATAATAGAGACATTAGATCTAGCTGGTCTGTCATGATGTAATAGAGACATTAGATCTAGCTGGTCTGTCATAATGTAATAGAGACATTAGATCTAGCTGGTCTGTCATAATGTAATAGAGACATTAGATCTAGCTGGTCTGTCATAATATAATAGAGACAGTAGATCTAGCTGGTCTGTCATAATATAATAGAGACAGTATATCTAGCTGGTCTGTCATAATATAATAGAGACAGTAGATCTAGCTGGCCTGTCATAATATAATAGATACTGTAGATCTAGCTAGTCTGTCATAATATAATAGAGACATTAGATCTAGCTGGTCTGTCATAATGTAATAGAGACATTAGATCTAGCTGGTCTGTCATAATATAATAGATACTGTAGATCTAGTTGGTCTGTCATAATAAAATAGAGACATTAGATCTAGCTGGTCTGTCATAATATAATAGAGACATTATATCTAGCTGGTCTGTCATAATATAATAGAGACATTAGATCTAGCTGGTCTGTCATAATATAATAGAGACATTATATCTAGCTGGTCTGTCATAATATAATAGAGACATTAGATCTAGCTGGTCTGTCATAATATAATAGAGACGTTAGATCTAGCTGGTCTGTCATAATATAATAGAGACATTAGATCTAGCTGGTCTGTCATAATATAATAGAGACATTAGATCTAGCTGGTCTGTCATAATGTAATAGAGACATTAGATCTAGCTGGTCTGTCATAATATAATAGAGACAGTAGATCTAGCCGGTCTGTCATAATATAATAGAGACAGTATATCTAGCTGGTCTGTCATAATATAATAGAGACAGTAGATCTAGCTGGCCTGTCATAATATAATAGATACTGTAGATCTAGCTAGTCTGTCATAATATAATAGAGACATTAGATCTAGCTGGTCTGTCATAATGTAATAGAGACATTAGATCTAGCTGGTCTGTCATAATATAATAGATACTGTAGATCTAGTTGGTCTGTCATAATATAATAGAGACATTAGATCTAGCTGGTCTGTCATAATATAATAGAGACATTATATCTAGCTGGTCTGTCATAATATAATAGAGACATTAGATCTAGCTGGTCTGTCATAATATAATAGAGACAGTAGATCTAGCTGGCCTGTCATAATATAATAGATACTGTAGATCTAGCTGGTCTGTCATAATATAATAGAGACAGTAGATCTAGCTGGTCTGTCATAATATAATAGAGACAGTAGATCTAGCTGGTCTGTCATAATATAATAGAGGAAGTAGATCTAGCTGGTCTGTCATTATATGGGGCTCCGGGCAGCCGAGCGGAAATGGAGGAAAACTCGCCTCCCTGCGGACCTGGCATCCTTTCACTCCCTCCTCTCTACATTCTCCTCTTCTGTCTCTGCTGCTAAAGCCACTTTCTACCACTCTAAATTCCAAGCATCTTCCTCTAACCCTAGGAAGCTCTTTGCCACCTTCTCCTCCCTCCTGAATCCTCCTCCCCCTCCTCCCCCCTCCTCCCTCTCTGCGGATGACTTCGTCAACCATGTTGAAAAGAAGGTCGACGACATCCGATCCTCGTTTGCTAAGTCAAACGACACCGCTGGTTCAGCTCACACTGCCCTACCCTGTGCTTTGACCTCTTTCTCCCCTCTCTCTCCAGATGATATCTCGCGCCTTGTGACGGCCGGCCGCCCAACAACCTGCCCGCTTGACCCTATCCCCTCCTCTCTTCTCCAGACCATTTCCGGAGACCTTCTCCCTTACCTCACCTCGCTCATCAACTCATCCTTGACCGCTGGCTACGTCCCTTCCGTCTTCAAGAGAGCGAGAGTTGCACCCCTTCTGAAAAAACCTACACTCGATCCCTCCGATGTCAACAACTACAGACCAGTATCCCTTCTTTCTTTTCTCTCCAAAACTCTTGAACGTGCCGTCCTTGGCCAGCTCTCCTGCTATCTCTCTCAGAATGACCTTCTTGATCCAAATCAGTCAGGTTTCAAGACTAGTCATTCAACTGAGACGGCTCTTCTCTGTGTCACGGAGGCGCTCCGCACTGCCAAAGCTAACTCTCTCTCCTCTGCTCTCATCCTTCTAGACCTATCGGCTGCCTTTGATACTGTGAACCATCAGATCCTCCTCTCCACCCTCTCCGAGCTGGGCATCTCCGGCGCGGCCCACGCTTGGATTGCGTCCTACCTGACAGGTCGCTCCTACCAGGTGGCGTGGCGAGAATCTGTCTCCGCACCACGTGCTCTCACCACTGGTGTCCCCCAGGGCTCTGTTCTAGGCCCTCTCCTATTCTCGCTATACACCAAGTCACTTGGCTCTGTCATATCCTCACATGGTCTCTCCTATCATTGCTATGCAGACGACACACAATTAATCTTCTCCTTTCCCCCCTCTGATAACCAGGTGGCGAATCGCATCTCTGCATGTCTGGCAGACATATCAGTGTGGATGACGGATCACCACCTCAAGCTGAACCTCGGCAAGACGGAGCTGCTCTTCCTCCCGGGGAAGGACTGCCCGTTCCATGATCTCGCCATCACGGTTGACAACTCCATTGTGTCCTCCTCCCAGAGTGCTAAGAACCTTGGCGTGATCCTGGACAACACCCTGTCGTTCTCAACTCACATCAAGGCGGTGACCCGTTCCTGTAGGTTCATGCTCTACAACATTCGCAGAGTACGACCCTGCCTCACACAGGAAGCGGCGCAGGTCCTAATCCAGGCACTTGTCATCTCCCGTCTGGACTACTGCAACTCGCTGTTGGCTGGGCTCCCTGCCTGTGCTATTAAACCCCTACAACTCATCCAGAACGCCGCAGCCCGTCTGGTGTTCAACCTTCCCAAGTTCTCTCACGTCACCCCGCTCCTCCGCTCTCTCCACTGGCTTCCAGTTGAAGCTCGCATCCGCTACAAGACCATGGTGCTTGCCTACGGAGCTGTGAGGGGAACGGCACCTCCGTACCTTCAGGCTCTGATCAGGCCCTACACCCAAACAAGGGCACTGCGTTCATCCACCTCTGGCCTGCTCGCCTCCCTACCTCTGAGGAAGTACAGTTCCCGCTCAGCCCAGTCAAAACTGTTCGCTGCTCTGGCACCCCAATGGTGGAACAAACTCCCACACGACGCCAGGTCAGCAGAGTCAATCACCACCTTCCGGAGACACCTGAAACCCCACCTCTTTAAGGAATACCTAGGATAGGATAAAGTAATCCTTCTAACCCCCCCCTCCCCCTTAAAAGAGTTAGATGCACTATTGTAAAGTGGTTGTTCCACTGGATATCATAAGGTGAATGCACCAATTTTTAAGTCGCTCTGGATAAGAGCGTCTGCTAAATGACTTAAATGTAAATGTAAATAATAGAGACAGTATATCTAGCTGGTCTGTCATAATATAATAGAGACAGTAGATCTAGCTGGTCTGTCATAATGTAATAGAGACATTAGATCTAGCTGGTCTGTCATAATATAATAGAGACAGTAGATCTAGCTGGTCTGTCATAATATAATAGAGACAGTAGATCTAGCTGGTCTGTCATAATATAATAGAGACATTAGATCTAGCTGGTCTGTCATAATATATTAGAGACAGTATATCTAGCTGGTCTGTCATAATATAATAGAGACAGTAGATCTAGCTGGTCTGTCATAATATAATAGAGACATTAGATCTAGCTGGTCTGTCATAATATAATAGAGACAGTAGATCTAGCTGGTCTGTCATACTATAATAGAGACAGTATATCTAGCTGGTCTGTCATAATGTAATAGAGACATTAGAACTAGCTGGTCTGTCATAATATAATAGAGACATTAGATCTAGCTGGTCTGTCATAATATAATAGAGGAAGTAAATCTAGCCGGTCTGTCATTATATAATAGAGACAGTATATCTAGCTGGTCTGTCATAAAGTAATAGAGCCATTAGATCTAGCTGGTCTGTCATAATATAATAGATACTGTAGATCTAGTTGGTCTGTCAAAATAAAATAGAGACATTAGATCTAGCTGGTCTGTCATAATATAATAGAGACATTAGATCTAGCTGGTCTGTCATAATATAATAGAGACAGTATATCTAGCTGGTCTGTCATAATATAATAGAGACATTAGATCTAGCTGGTCTGTCATAATATAATAGAGACAGTATATCTAGCTGGTCTGTCATAATATAATAGAGACAGTAGATCTAGCTGGCCTGTCATAATATAATAGATACTGTAGATCTAGCTGGTCTGTCATAATATAATAGAGACACTAGATCTAGCTGGTCTGTCATAATATAATAGAGACATTAGATCTAGCTGGTCTGTCATAATATAATAGAGGAAGTAAATCTAGCCGGTCTGTCATTATATAATAGAGACAGTAGATCTAGCTGGTCTGTCATAAAGTAATAGAGCCATTAGATCTAGCTGGTCTGTCATAATATAATAGATACTGTAGATCTAGTTGGTCTGTCAAAATAAAATAGAGACATTAGATCTAGCTGGCCTGTCATAATATAATAGATACTGTAGATCTAGCTGGTCTGTCATAATATAATAGAGACACTAGATCTAGCTGGTCTGTCATAATATAATAGAGACATTAGATCTAGCTGGTCTGTCATAATATAATAGAGGAAGTAAATCTAGCCGGTCTGTCATTATATAATAGAGACAGTATATCTAGCTGGTCTGTCATAAAGTAATAGAGCCATTAGATCTAGCTGGTCTGTCATAATATAATAGATACTGTAGATCTAGTTGGTCTGTCAAAATAAAATAGAGACATTAGATCTAGCTGGTCTGTCATAATATAATAGAGACATTAGATCTAGCTGGTCTGTCATAATATAATAGAGACATTAGATCTAGCTGGTCTGTCATAATATAATAGAGACAGTATATCTAGCTGGTCTGTCATAATATAATAGAGACAGTAGATCTAGCTGGCCTGTCATAATATAATAGATACTGTAGATCTAGCTGGTCTGTCATAATATAATAGAGACACTAGATCTAGCTGGTCTGTCATAATATAATAGAGACACTAGATCTAGCTGGTCTGTCATAATATAATAGAGACAGTATATCTAGCTGGTCTGTCATAATATAATAGAGACAGTAGATCTAGCTGGTCTGTCATAATGTAATAGAGACATTAGAACTAGCTGGTCTGTCATAATATAATAGAGACATTAGATCTAGCTGGTCTGTCATAATATAATAGAGGAAGTAAATCTAGCTGGTCTGTCATTATATAATAGAGACAGTATATCTAGCTGGTCTGTCATAATATAATAGAGACAGTATATCTAGCTGGTCTGTCATAATATAATAGAGACAGTATATCTAGCTTCTCTGTCATAATGTAATAGAGACATTAGATCTAGCTGGTCTGTTATAATATAATAGAGACAGTAGATCTAGCTGGTCTGTCATAATATAATAGAGACAGTATATCTAGCTGGTCTGTCATAATATAATAGAGACAGTATATCTAGCTTCTCTGTTATAATATAATAGAGACAGTAGATCTAGCTGGTCTGTCATAATATAATAGAGACATTAGATCGAGCTGGTCTGCCATAATGTAATAGAGACATTAGATCTAGCTGGTCTGTCATAATATAATAGAGACAGTAGATCTAGCTGGTCTGTCATAATATAATAGAGACAGTATATCTAGCTGGTCTGTCATAATATAATAGAGACAGTAGATCTAGCTGGCCTGTCATAATATAATAGATACTGTAGATCTAGCTAGTCTGTCATAATATAATAGAGACATTAGATCTAGCTGGTCTGTCATGATGTAATAGAGACATTAGATCTAGCTGGTCTGTCATAATATAATAGATACTGTAGATCTAGCTGGTCTGCCATAATGTAATATAGACATTAGATCTAGCTGGTCTGTCATAATATAATAGAGACAGTAGATCTAGCTGGTCTGTCATAATATAATAGAGACAGTATATCTAGCTGGTCTGTCATAATATAATAGAGACAGTAGATCTAGCTGGCCTGTCATAATATAATAGATACTGTAGATCTAGCTAGTCTGTCATAATATAATAGAGACATTAGATCTAGCTGGTCTGTCATAATGTAATAGAGACAGTAGATCTAGCTGGTCTGTCATAATATAATAGATACTGTAGATCTAGCTAGTCTGTCATAATATAATAGAGACATTAGATCTAGCTGGTCTGTCATAATGTAATAGAGACATTAGATCTAGCTGGTCTGTCATAATATAATAGATACTGTAGATCTAGCTGGTCTGTCATAATATGATAGAGACATTAGATCTAGCTGGTCTGTCATAATATAATAGAGACAGTAGATCTAGCTGGCCTGTCATAATATAATAGATACTGTAGATCTAGCTGGTCTGTCATAATATAATAGAGACATTAGATCTAGCTGGTCTGTCATAATATAATAGAGACAGTATATCTAGCTGGTCTGTCATAATATAATAGAGGAAGTAGATCTAGCTGGTCTGTCATTATATGGGGCTCCGGGCAGCCGAGCGGAAATGGAGGAAAACTCGCCTCCCTGCGGACCTGGCATCCTTTCACTCCCTCCTCTCTACATTCTCCTCTTCTGTCTCTGCTGCTAAAGCCACTTTCTACCACTCTAAATTCCAAGCATCTTCCTCTAACCCTAGGAAGCTCTTTGCCACCTTCTCCTCCCTCCTGAATCCTCCTCCCCCTCCTCCCCCCTCCTCCCTCTCTGCGGATGACTTCGTCAACCATGTTGAAAAGAAGGTCGACGACATCCGATCCTCGTTTGCTAAGTCAAACGACACCGCTGGTTCAGCTCACACTGCCCTACCCTGTGCTTTGACCTCTTTTTCCCCTCTCTCTCCAGATGATATCTCGCGCCTTGTGACGGCCGGCCGCCCAACAACCTGCCCGCTTGACCCTATCCCCTCCTCTCTTCTCCAGACCATTTCCGGAGACCTTCTCCCTTACCTCACCTCGCTCATCAACTCATCCTTGACCGCTGGCTACGTCCCTTCCGTCTTCAAGAGAGCGAGAGTTGCACCCCTTCTGAAAAAACCTACACTCGATCCCTCCGATGTCAACAACTACAGACCAGTATCCCTTCTTTCTTTTCTCTCCAAAACTCTTGAACGTGCCGTCCTTGGCCAGCTCTCCTGCTATCTCTCTCAGAATGACCTTCTTGATCCAAATCAGTCAGGTTTCAAGACTAGTCATTCAACTGAGACGGCTCTTCTCTGTGTCACGGAGGCGCTCCGCACTGCCAAAGCTAACTCTCTCTCCTCTGCTCTCATCCTTCTAGACCTATCGGCTGCCTTTGATACTGTGAACCATCAGATCCTCCTCTCCACCCTCTCCGAGCTGGGCATCTCCGGCGCGGCCCACGCTTGGATTGCGTCCTACCTGACAGGTCGCTCCTACCAGGTGGCGTGGCGAGAATCTGTCTCCGCACCACGTGCTCTCACCACTGGTGTCCCCCAGGGCTCTGTTCTAGGCCCTCTCCTATTCTCGCTATACACCAAGTCACTTGGCTCTGTCATATCCTCACATGGTCTCTCCTATCATTGCTATGCAGACGACACACAATTAATCTTCTCCTTTCCCCCCTCTGATAACCAGGTGGCGAATCGCATCTCTGCATGTCTGGCAGACATATCAGTGTGGATGACGGATCACCACCTCAAGCTGAACCTCGGCAAGACGGAGCTGCTCTTCCTCCCGGGGAAGGACTGCCCGTTCCATGATCTCGCCATCACGGTTGACAACTCCATTGTGTCCTCCTCCCAGAGTGCTAAGAACCTTGGCGTGATCCTGGACAACACCCTGTCGTTCTCAACTCACATCAAGGCGGTGACCCGTTCCTGTAGGTTCATGCTCTACAACATTCGCAGAGTACGACCCTGCCTCACACAGGAAGCGGCGCAGGTCCTAATCCAGGCACTTGTCATCTCCCGTCTGGACTACTGCAACTCGCTGTTGGCTGGGCTCCCTGCCTGTGCTATTAAACCCCTACAACTCATCCAGAACGCCGCAGCCCGTCTGGTGTTCAACCTTCCCAAGTTCTCTCACGTCACCCCGCTCCTCCGCTCTCTCCACTGGCTTCCAGTTGAAGCTCGCATCCGCTACAAGACCATGGTGCTTGCCTACGGAGCTGTGAGGGGAACGGCACCTCCGTACCTTCAGGCTCTGATCAGGCCCTACACCCAAACAAGGGCACTGCGTTCATCCACCTCTGGCCTGCTCGCCTCCCTACCTCTGAGGAAGTACAGTTCCCGCTCAGCCCAGTCAAAACTGTTCGCTGCTCTGGCACCCCAATGGTGGAACAAACTCCCACACGACGCCAGGTCAGCGGAGTCAATCACCACCTTCCGGAGACACCTGAAACCCCACCTCTTTAAGGAATACCTAGGATAGGATAAAGTAATCCTTCTAACCCCCCCTCCCCCTTAAAAGAGTTAGATGCACTATTGTAAAGTGGTTGTTCCACTGGATATCATAAGGTGAATGCACCAATTTGTAAGTCGCTCTGGATAAGAGCGTCTGCTAAATGACTTAAATGTAAATGTAAATAATAGAGACAGTATATCTAGCTGGTCTGTCATAATATAATAGAGACAGTAGATCTAGCTGGTCTGTCATAATGTAATAGAGACATTAGATCTAGCTGGTCTGTCATAATATAATAGAGACATTAGATCTAGCTGGTCTGTCATAATATAATAGAGACAGTAGATCTAGCTGGTCTGTCATAATATAATAGAGACATTAGATCTAGCTGGTCTGTCATAATATATTAGAGACAGTATATCTAGCTGGTCTGTCATAATATAATAGAGACAGTAGATCTAGCTGGTCTGTCATAATATAATAAAGACATTAGATCTAGCTGGTCTGTCATAATATAATAGAGACAGTAGATCTAGCTGGTCTGTCATACTATAATAGAGACAGTATATCTAGCTGGTCTGTCATAATATAATAGAGACAGTAGATCTAGCTGGCCTGTCATAATATAATAGAGACAGTAGATCTAGCTGGTCTGTCATAATATAATAGATACTTAGATCTAGCTGGTCTGTCAAAATGTAATAGAGACATTAGATCTAGCTGGTCTGTCATAATATAATAGAGACAGTATATCTAGCTGGTCTGTCATAATATAATAGAGACAGTAGATCTAGCTGGTCTGTCATAATATAATAGAGACATTAGATCTAGCTGGTCTGTCATAATATAATAGAGACATTAGATCTAGCTGGTCTGTCATAATATAATAGATACTGTAGATCTAGCTGGTCTGTCATAATATAATAGAGACATTAGATCTAGCTGGTCTGTCATAATATTATAGAGACATTAGATCTAGCTGGTCTGTCATAATGTAATAGAGACAGTAGATCTAGCTGGTCTGTCATAATATAATAGAGACAGTAGATCTAGCTGGCCTGTCATAATATAATAGAGACATTAGATCTAGCTGGTCTGCCATAATGTAATAGAGACATTAGATCTAGCTGGTCTGTCATAATATAATAGAGACAGTAGATCTAGCTGGTCTGTCATAATATAATAGAGACAGTATATCTAGCTGTTCTGTCATAATATAATAGAGACAGTAGATCTAGCTGGCCTGTCATAATATAATAGAGACATTAGATCTAGCTAGTCTGTCATAATATAATAGAGACATTAGATCTAGCTGGTCTGTCATAATGTAATAGAGACATTAGATCTAGCTGGTCTGTCATATTATAATAGATACTGTAGATCTAGCTGGTCTGTCATAATATAATAGAGACAGTAGATCCAGCTGGCCTGTCATAATATAATATATACTGTAGATCTAGCTAGTCTGTCATAATATAATAGAGACATTAGATATAGCTGGTCTGCCATAATATAATAGAGACAGTAGATCTAGCTGGTCTGTCATAATATAATAGAGACAGTAGATCTAGCTGGTCTGTCATAATATAATAGAGACAGTAGATCTAGCTGGTCTGTCATAATATAATAGAGACAGTAGATCTAGCTGGCCTGTCATAATATAATAGATACTGTAGATCTAGCTGGTCTGTCAAAATAAAATAGAGACATTAGATCTAGCTGGTCTGTCATAATATAATAGAGACAGTATATCTAGCTGGTCTGTCATAATATAATAGAGACAGTAGATCTAGCTGGCCTGTCATAATATAATAGATACTGTAGATCTAGCTGGTCTGTCATAATATAATAGAGACAGTAGATCTAGCTGGCCTGTCATAATATAATAGATACTGTAGATCTAGCTGGTCTGTCATAATATAATAGAGACATTAGATCTAGCTGGTCTGTCATAATATTATAGAGACATTAGATCTAGCTGGTCTGTCATAATATAATAGAGACAGTAGATCTAGCTTCTCTGTCATAATATAATAGAGACAGTAGATCTAGCTGGCCTGTCATAATATAATAGAGACATTAGATCTAGCTGGTCTGTCATAATGTAATAGAGACATTAGATCTAGCTGGTCTGTCATAATATAATAGAGACATTAGATCTAGCTGGTCTGTCATAATATAATAGAGACAGTATATCTAGCTGTTCTGTCATAATATAATAGAGACAGTAGATCTAGCTGGCCTGTCATAATATAATAGAGACAGTAGATCTAGCTAGTCTGTCATAATATAATAGAGACATTAGATCTAGCTGGTCTGTCATAATGTAATAGAGACATTAGATCTAGCTGGTCTGTCATAATATAATAGAGACTGTAGATCTAGCTGGTCTGTCATAATATAATAGAGACAGTAGATCTAGCTGGCCTGTCATAATATAATATATACTGTAGATCTAGCTAGTCTGTCATAATATAATAGAGACATTAGATCTAGCTGGTCTGTCATAATATAATAGAGACAGTAGATCTAGCTGGTCTGCCATAATATAATAGAGACAGTAGATCTAGCTGGTCTGTCATAATATAATAGAGACATTAGATCTAGCTGGTCTGTCATTATATAATAGAGACAGTAGATCTAGCTGGTCTGTCATAATATAATAGAGACATTAGATCTAGCTGGTCTGCCATAATGTAATAGAGACATTAGATCTAGCTGGTCTGTCATAATATAATAGAGACAGTATATCTAGCTGGTCTGTCATAATATAATAGAGACAGTAGATCTTGCTAGTCTGTCATAATATAATAGAGACATTAGATCTAGCTGGTCTGTCATAATGTAATAGAGACATTAGATCTAGCTGGTCTGTCATAATATAATAGAGACATTAGATCCAGCTGGTCTGTCATAATATAATAGAGACAGTAGATCTAGCTGGTCTGTCATAATATAATAGAGACATTAGATCTAGCTGGTCTGTCATAATATATTAGAGACAATATATCTAGCTGGTCTGTCATAATATAATAGAGACAGTAGATCTAGCTGGTCTGTCATAATATAATAGAGACATTAGATCTAGCTGGTCTGTCATAATATACAAGAGACAGTAGATCTAGCTGGTCTGTCATACTAAAATAGAGACAGTATATCTAGCTGGTCTGTCATAATATAATAGAGACAGTAGATCTAGCTGGCCTGTCATAATATAATAGATACTGTAGATCTAGCTAGTCTGTCATAATATAATAGAGAAATTAGATCTAGCTGGTCTGTCATAATGTAATAGAGAATTTAGATCTAGCTGGACCGTCATAATATAATAGATACTGTAGATCTAGTTGGTCTGTCAAAATAAAATAGAGACATTAGATCTAGCTGGTCTGTCATAATATAATAGAGATAGTATATCTAGCTGTTCTGTCATAATATAATAGAGACAGTAGATCTAGCTGGCCTGTCATAATATAATAGATACTGTAGATCTAGCTGGTCTGTCATAATATAATAGAGACACTAGATCTAGCTGGCCTGTCATAATATAATAGATACTGTAGATCTAGCTGGTCTGTCATAATATAATAGAGACTCTAGATCTAGCTGGTCTGTCATAATATAATAGAGACATTAGATCTAGCTGGTCTGTCATAATATAATAGAGACAGTAGATCTAGCTTGCTCTGTCATAATATAATAGAGACAGTAGATCTAGCTGGCCTGTCATAATATAATAGAGACAGTAGATCTAGCTGGCCTGTCATAATATAATAGATACTGTAGATCTAGCTAGTCTGTCATAATATAATAGAGACATTAGATCTAGCTGGTCTGTCATAATGTAATAGAGACATTAGATCTAGCTGGTCTGTCATAATATAATAGATACTGTAGATCTAGCTGGTCTGCCATAATAAATATAATAGATACTGTAGATCTAGCTGGTCTGTCATAATATAATAGAGACACTAGATCTAGCTGGTCTGTCATAATATAATAGATACTGTAGATCTAGCTGGTCTGTCATAATATAATAGAGACATTAGATCTAGCTGGTCTGTCATAATATAATAGAGACATTAGATCTAGCTGGTCTGTCATAATATAATAGAGACAGTAGATCTAGCTGGTCTGTCATAATATAATAGAGACATTAGATCTAGCTGGTCTGTCATAATATAATAGAGACTGTAGATCTAGCTGGTCTGTCATAATATAATAGAGACAGTAGATCTATCTGGTCTGTCATAATATAATAGAGACAGTAGATCTAGCTGGTCTGTCATAATATAATAGATACTGTAGATCTAGCTAGTCTGTCATAATATAATAGAGACATTAGATCTAGCTGGTCTGTCATAATGTAATAGAGATAGTATATCTAGCTGGTCTGTCATAATATAATAGAGACAGTAGATCTAGCTGGCCTGTCATAATATAATAGATACTGTAGATATAGCTGGTCTGTCATAATATAATAGAGACATTAGATCTAGCTGGTCTGTCATAATATAATAGAGACAGTATATCTAGCTGGTCTGTCATAATATAATCTAGACAGTGATCTAGCTGGCCTGTCATAATATAATAGATACTGTAGATCTAGCTGGTCTGTCATAATATAATAGAGACAGTAGATCTAGCTGGTCTGTCAAAATATAATAGAGACAGTATATCTAGCTGGTCTGTCATAATATAATAGAGACAGTAGATCTAGCTGGCCTGTCATAATATAATAGATACTGTAGATCTAGCTAGTCTGTCATAATATAATAGAGACATTAGATCTAGCTGGTCTGTCATAATGTAATAGAGACATTAGATCTAGCTGGTCTGTCATAATATAATAAATACTGTAGATCTAGCTGGTCTGCCATAATGTAATATAGACAGTAGATCTAGCTGGCCTGTCATAATATAATAGATACTGTAGATCTAGCTAGTCTGTCATAATATAATAGAGACATTAGATCTAGCTGGTCTGTCATAATATAATAGAGACAGTATATCTAGCTGGTCTGTCATAATATAATAGAGACAGTAAATCTAGCTTCTCTGTCATAATATAATAGAGACAGTAGATCTAGCTGGCCATGTCATAATATAATAGAGACATTAGATCTAGCTGGTCTGCCATAATGTAATAGAGACATTAGATCTAGCTGGTCTGTCATAATATAATAGAGACAGTAGATCTAGCTGGTCTGTCAAAATATAATAGAGACAGTATATCTAGCTGGTCTGTCATAATATAATAGAGACAG